>NC_056730.1:181943676-182026176 GCF_019279795.1 Protopterus annectens | reverse complement strand
ACCATCTCAAGCAAGAACTAGCTTCACCATTGAGCACCCTATTCAACCATAGCCTAAGTACAGGCTTCATTCCAGCAGAGTGGAGAACTGCGATTGTCATCCCTTTGCAGAAAGTTGGTGCTACTACTGAACCTGGAAACTGTCGCTCATTAGCTTGACAAGTCTGATCTGTAAGGCCATGGAGCTTATTATTATTATGGACCTCATAACAAGGACATAGGCAATCTCCAAGCATTTAACCCCACCCAGTTTGGATTCTTCAAGGGCAGATCTTGTCTGTTGAACCTGGATGACCTTTTTGAGACTGTCACCAAGCCACTGGATGAGGGGGAAAGTCAGTACATACAGCTTACCTTGACTTGGCCAATGCCTTTGACACAATCCCCCACTCGAGCATTATCGAAAAGCTAACACAACTTCGCATAAATCCCTATCTCATCAGGTGGGTGGCCAACTGGCACACTGATAGGACCTACAAGGTCAAAATAGGTCCCTCCACCTCTGACAGGAGACCTGTCACTAGTGGTGTTAATCAGGGATCTGTCTTGAGACCCCTACTGCTTGGCATCTACTTCTCAGAGGTCCAGGTAAAGACAAAAGACATGTGGCTGACCAAGTTTGCAGATGACTGTAAGTTGGGTGCTGTCATTGACTCCCCAAATGATGTTAACATACTACAAGAGGCTCTCACAGCAACAAATGACTGGTGCCAAAGTCATGGCTTTAAGTTAAATGGAAAAAAAATCTATTATCATACCATTTGGCAAAAACACTGCCGCTACTGATTACCACATCAGTGGCAACTCCCTAAGCATACAATCTGTGGTGACAGACCTGGGTACACAGGTTGACATCATTCTCACATTCCACCCTCATGTAGTGGCAGTGGTCAGAAAAGCCTTTTGCTTGGTTCATCTCATAAGTAAAGGGATTGCATCCAGAAAAAAAGGAGGTTATTACCTCTCTGTGCTCCTCCCTCATTAGGCCAATAAATTAGTACAATGCCCCATTTGGTATGTATATTTCCAAACACCTGCACCAACTGGAAAGGCAGCAGAAATACCTCACAAAAAGAATCCATGACCTCAGACACCTGTTCAATGTGGACAGGCTGAAATCACTATCACTCTACTCAGTATCATACAGATTGCTCAGAGATGAACTGCGTCTCGCCTACAAGACAATCTCAAACCCTTCTTTACTAGAGATGTTCCATATCCGTAAGTCTGACTGCTCACACATTACCTGATTGAAAGGATTAAATCTAATATGTGACATTAACAAAACCTGCTGGAGAGACAGGTTTGTATCCCAGAAGCTGCCCCGTCTCTGGAATAGACTCCCCATACATATCAAACAAAGTATGTCGCTGACCCTTTTCAAGCACAACCTTGATGATTGGATGGGAAACCACAATTTTGTCCTAGGGGTTCCATCTGTGTCCCTCATTGACAGGGATGACACGTGCTGCTTGAGGTTTCTTTTTTGAGGATAAACTCTTGGCTAGGCTTGTAAGGGCCCCAGGGCCATTAGCCTAGTAATCTCCTATGATGCTATGATCCTATGGGGTACCAGTCCACTGCAGAATCATTGCACCTGTTATACTAATTAATGAAAAGAAACAGTTGAAAGCATTTACATGTGTGATATGTATTGACACATTTTAAAATGGTTTGTTAAAATAAATTCCCATATAACAGAGGACACGGAAGCTTATTCTTATCACTCACTTGGCTGCATATACTTGTAATGCCATGGTGGTATGGCGGTAGTGTTGTTGCCCCACAACAAGAGGTTCTCCTGTTTGATTCTTGGCTGGGCTTGGGAGTGTCTTCAGTGTGGAGTTTGCATGTCCTCCCCGCGGTTGGGTAGCGTTCGAAAGACATGCGTGCATAAATGGGCGTGTCTTTGTTGAAGGTTGAACATCAAGCTGGCACCTCGGCGTTTCATAAAAATATACTGCCAATCATTAGCAGACTGGAGTTCCACTGTTGCCGACCCCTTAATGGGAAAAGCCAAAAGACAAACAACAACTTACAATGCATTGTAGATTCTTCCATTCAGTGAGATATAAACCATTAAACTGAAGGAGTCACTTAGAGACAACAGAGGTTTTCTTTCTTTCTTTTTCTTTTTCTCTCTGTTTCTCTCATTAATCATTCATTAATTCTCTTTTGAAAAAAGTCAGTGCTTCTGATTTTAAAGGAGTTTGACACAATTTCATTCATGAAAAAATGCATTCCTATATATAACTAAGAAATAATTTAATTTCAGAAAGTTCAGGTATCACAGGCTCATTCACTGTAAAACCACAGAAGCTGCTGAACATATTTCCTATCACTGATAATCTGTTGTTGTCTGCAACTCAAAAAGGAATACAGTCTCCTGCCTCATGCCATCTAAGATATTCCTTTCCCTATCATCCCTCTCTAGTCTTTATCAGTATTATTTTGACACATGCTCCAGAATTTTAAACATCTGCCCCATTAAAAAGTTATTATTATTTTTTTAAAAAGGATTAAAAAATGAATGCACTAACAGTTCTCTTTCCACAGTTTACTAGTTCTGGTGCTCATTTGTGACATCTAATTGTATATCGAATAGGCCTTCCAAATGTCACATGGAATTATATCTGTATGTCTAAATCCCATCACATTATTCAACTGATTAAACTAATTTCAGCTAAACAGTCCTGTATTCTCGTCTTCCACATACTTGTATCAGTTAATTGAACTGTTTCTTAACACAGATAAACCTGAACCTTCATGATTCCTATTCCATCTGTTAGTCAGACATATGCATTTACATTATGAGTTTATTGTTCAGTACTGACCATTTAACAGTTACTGGAAAAAGTGCATTTTCTATTTTTTTGTTTTTCACTTTCAACTTAAAAGCCCACCCCATACACTCTAAATTCATATTACTTCCCTTTTAAACATACATCTTAATACCCTAAGTCTATAATGCACTATATCTATGTCCTAAAGCATTAATTGTTTTGTGCCATGGTAAAGTAAACAGGTAAAACATAGTTTATTATTCTGATAACATACAGTGGATTCATCACCTGTGATTTATGGGTTGACTATAGATACTCGAGTTCCAAGCACTTGAAAACTACTGTCTCAAAGCCATGAACTTATGTGCCTTGTAACTCATGTGGGCTGCTGCTCACACTCAAACTTAAAAGGAGAACCGTGCCCAAAAAACTGAAAAAAACATGTTTTTTAGCAAATCTTGAACTTTTCTGCACTGCTAATGCCTCTGTATCAAAGTAAATGGTTACTGTAATTTTCTAATTGGGTTGGGAGGGTGGCCTAATGGTTAAGGTGTTTGCCTTACAAGCACAAGGTGCAGGGTTTGAATCTCACAAGGGATAATTAGCTAGGCTTAAAATGGCTCGCAAGGGCAGTTAGCTTAGTACTAATCTATGAACCTATGAACCTATAGTTTGTTATACCCCAAAATGATTTGAAGGAGGCTGGCATGGCTAGCATGATTTTGTTTCACAGTTAATGGCTTTGCCTTCTTGAGGTCATGTTAGAGGGACAGAAAGAAATCCTTATGATGTAGGGTAAAGTGCCATGACTGCCTAATTTTTACTGTCAGCATCAATCCACATTTGTAATTACTTTGCTTCCTTTGATTTACATTAAAGGACAACAAAGGGATTCTATTATTAAATGCTCAACTTCTCTGTCCTTTTCTCCCTATTTACTATCCCTGCTATGATTAAACAGCAATACATTATTTAAAATATTTTAAATTGACTGTTTCTCTCCACTAGAACAGTACCTTACTGTACTGTGTTGGTTTCACTTTCAAAAAACGTTGGTCCCGCCCTGGAAAAGTCTCCAATTCACTGATGTCATCAAGGCTACTGGATACAAGTAGTTTTCTGGCCATTTCCCTCCCCAAACTGACATCAAGACTACTGTCCTAAAAACCCACCCATGCTGTGATGTCACAACTCCCTGGTCCTTCCCCTATCCATACAAAAAGTAAAGGCTAGAACAAGGAAACAGTACATGAGTCAAGTATCTGGCTGTGAGCCATCAATCACAGTAGGTAACAACTCAAATTACCCTTAGCACTTTGACAGCTAGGGAAGTTAGGTGTGAAGGGGGATGGGAGATGAGTCAAAGTAGTACAAATTCAGGCGTCACAAAAGACTGCAGTTTAGCCATTCTAAAAAGAAGCAGCAGTAAAAAGCACTTTGAAAATCTGTTCTGTGGCATTTGCACTGTTTGTGTTTTAAGTAGTCATTGAACGGCATGAAATGTTACTTAAAACTAACTGAATGAAAGACAGCAGTATATGCATGTAAAATCAGTGCAGTGACAGGAGGTTTAGGAAGAAAGAGGCCTGTGTGATGTAATTTTTTTACAGACAAGCACTGAATTATGGGATATCTAGAGGCAGACCAAACAATCGGAATTACTTCAAGATGCCAGACCCCATGTGGTCAGACTTAGAAATGACGTATACAAATATTTAAAAACCTGTAAATAGTCCCACAGTGGTGTTAAAATGTAGGAAACACCAAACCATGATGAAATAAACATTCTTTTTTGAGTCTGTGTATTGGGTTCTCCTTTAATCGACATCTTTGTTGCAGCATTTTAAGGAAATTTTGAATGACAGGCTTGAAAATGTAGTTGAGTTAATTGTTCTTTTCAAAGTAACAACTGTAGTTCAGTGTTCAAGTGTGAGAAATTTGACCCCTGTGATTAATAGGTGTTATTTGGGCTGAGATAGTTTCTGTTGCATTCACAGTTATAAATATTGTCAGTGGAATTAAAGTATTTAATAATATTTTTTCCCCAACTCCAGAAGAAACATGCACTTTTACAGAAATTACACAGTAGAAAAAATGCAAAATCAAAAACTGACAGAAAGTAACAAGAGTTAGATGAATACATCTAATTTCTTTCTTTGTGGCAGAGAGTTTTATTACATGGAAAGACATTTGGATCTGAAAACTAAGCTTGAAAGCCCTGCCTTTGTTTAGACTCCAGGTTACACTATTTATCTGAGGTCTGATACTGGCAATCTGTAACTGATAAGGGATATTTAAATGCCATTGTTTAAGAGGCATTTTTTTCCCCAGTGTAGTTGGGATAAGCAACCTAACCTAATTACTCTGCCTCTATAGTAGCCTTTGTGATGCAACAGATGAGCCAAAAGCAGGAAAGAAAGGCAAATATAATTATTAAATGATGTTTTTTTTTTCTGTATGTGAAGTGTTTAGTGTTGGATTACAGGGAAGGAAAATCACATTTTAGAAAGAAGAACTTGACTTTTGGGTGGACTTGTCCTTTAAATAAGACTGGGCGAGCAGCCTTGGGCAGGGAGTCGAAGGGGGGATTTTAGGCATAGGGAGCTGTAAGGGAGTTTTAGGGTTAGAGAGAGGGGAAGGGAGTTTTAGGTTTGGAAGAAGGAGGGGAGTTTTAGGATTAGTAAGAAATCCAAGAAGTTAGGTTTAGGGTTAGGAGGTGGAGGTTTTAGGTAAGGGGTGTGGAGTCAGACTGGGAACTTGGCTGGAGTTTTAAGGTTAGAGTTTAAGTTTTGGTAGGGATCTATAGTTTTATAGGGTCATATGTGGAGAGTCCTACATAGAAATGGGACATCAGACTAATGGGAGTTTGAATACTTGCTTTTTTGAGCAAATTGCAGCAAGCAGTTGTGCTGAGAGCTACTAGCATGCATGTATCTATTGTAGATTATTTATAACATACAGTTTCTTTAAAGTTCATTTATTCTTCTGCATATCTTCTATTTCTCTCCTTTTACTCTGGCTTTTTTCCTGGTCTTAAGACTTCTTTTTCACCACAGGATGAAAACGTCTATTAACTTTATCACATGGAAGAGTTTGTGTCTCATTGCTTCATGGGAGCATGTCCATTACTGTTCTCTGATGACTATAATTGTCATTTTCAATTTGAAATTTTACTGAACTTATAATTTCCTCACAGTGTTATTGTTATATTATTAGTTTCTTATGCAGGCAATTCTAATACACCCACTATATATATATATATATATATATATATATATATATATATATATATAATATGTTCTGATTCAATTCAGGAAGATTGTATCAAGTAATTCATCTAACTGATTTTAATAGTTTCTTTGGCAACGCACATAAAAGTAATACTTTGCATAAACATTCCTGTATCTTAGCTCATAAGCTGGGCATTTCTTACTAGGTTATTGATAACTATCAAGTTTTGCATATCATTTTGTCAACAATTTACAAAATTGCTCGAATAGATGCATTTTATAGCATAAGAAAAAATTCACAGTTAAAGATTTATATTTATAACCAGTCAAACTGCTTGACTCCAAGGCTGGTGTACAGCTCCACAAATACAGTGATTACCAGCTAACATGACAACGTGTTCTGCTACATACTCTTTAAAAATCCTGTACCATCCAGGGCCATAGAAGATTTCAGAATTACTTTCCTTAACTATCTCTTATAATTTTTAATATGCCATAATACCTTCTAAGCCATTTCACAGAAAAGATCTCATATACTACTACCTAGAGAACAATTGCAAGTCCTCAGACAAGATCCATGTCTTTCTCAGGTCTACCTTAAATTTACCAATGGCAAAAGTTCCCTTTTATAAAGCAGCTATCAATATGGCATCATCACTGGTGGACTAATCAAGTATGAAGAGAGGTAAAATACAATGATTGCAGTGCATCTGTTACTTAAACTTATTAATATTTTGTTTCTTTAAAAAAGCAATAGTACATTTTTTTCTTCAGACCATAGCCATGTGATGTATTTAATTCAAACTACTATTTACTGTAAAAATAAATAAATAGTTTGAAAAACTTGCTCTTTCATATTTTTGAAAATATTTACAGTACACAAGCATAACTCCCACCTTCTTCATCTTAATTTTAGTTTTCTTACTGATTTTCTTGCAGCTTTAAATATTGAGGGGTATTCATAAAGGTCACAACAAAGTGTAGACAGTAGGTACAGTTAAGTGTAATCTCTCTGAATAAATAGACAGCACAAAAATGTGGTACGGATTAAAAGCAGGCACATGACCAGTATCTAAATGGTGTTAAAATATACACCTTTTAGTAAGGGAGTTGTAAAATTTAGAGGTAAAACTAAACAGTCTGTCACTTTTGTTATCTACATTATCTATTAAACTTCTGTTGTAATCAGTCAGGAAAATTAAAATATATATTTTCACGTTTTGCATATACAGCGTCACATAAATTAGAATTGTCTGCAGATGATGTGACCATTTTTTTTCTTACAGATCTTGATGCCTTCCAACCTGCTGTTTAATAAAGAATGCTACACTGTGACAATCTGGGTTTGATACTCACTTGATCCCAGTAAGTTAATGGTCTCCCAGTGAAACATACTCTGCCTTCAACAGCACTTCTTTCTTATCCAGTTTACTACCTTAGTCTCAGGAAAGTTACTGGAAACAAACAACCACAGTCCCCAGCCGAAACCAGGAAACACACCAGAGGACTTCTCCTCAATAAATTAAAATAAACCAAACATGAGCACAGCTGCGGCTACAATTCCTTATTTCACATCACATTCTGGTACCTCGGCTTCAACAGCCTTCAAAGGAATAACCTCATTACATTCAGTAGCCATTTTATATCCCCCCAATTACAATGCTGATTAGTTTGGGAGGGTGGCCTAATGGTTAAGGTGTTTGCCTTACAAACACAAGGTGTAGGGTTTGAGTCTCACAAGGGATAATTAGCTAGGCTTAAAATGGCTCACAAGGGCAATTAGTCTAGTACTACTAATCTAAATATATTCACTTCCTTTAAATAATGAGTTTAATTCCCCAAATGCTAAAGGTGCCTCACACAGATATAAAACCATCTTACACTTTTATATTGCTGTTACACATTTTTTTACACATTTCCATTATAAAATTTCTTTATATAATAAATGTAAATAACATTACTTTTTCATTTCACCATTTTCCATTGAATGTCCTATGCAAGTGGTGCCCACTAATATTTAAGTTATATTCCACTAACAATGATTAAATGTGCCACTATACTTTTCCTACTTTCCTACTTACATTTATTTATTATGACATTTTCTATTTTTCCTTTACCTATTCATTTATATATTAAATCGTATAAGTCCCAGTTTACTTACAAATTCAACCTTCTAGGATATAAAGTACCTAGACTGATAATAATTTTTGTCTCCAGTTTAACCAATCTGCTTTTGAATGCTTCACTTCCTGTGTTATCACCCTCTCCACCAAAAGGTTGTGCCAATACACTAAAGAAAAAACTATCAACATTTCCCCCATGTGACATCCAAAAATGCTCAGCAATCAGACTTTCCATTCTTTTGTTTCTTATGTCACCTAGATGTTCTAATATTCTCAATTTTACCTTTCTTTTTGTTTGCCCCACATACCATTTTATGTGTGTGCATCCACATCCAATGATGTAGACCACACCACATGAATTAGATTTAAATTCACTCTTAATCCAAAACTTCTTGCCATTTATCTTCTAGCCATCTACATTTTTAATCTTACTACATATTTTACAAACCCAACATGGAAACACACCATTCCTATCCCTATTTCTGTCTTCTTTTTTCACTTTTAATAGCTCTTTTAAATTTTTAAACCTACCATAAGAAAAAGTGACTTTCTCCTGGAAATAATTTTCCAACCACTTCATCTCTTTTAATAACAGGCCCTACATTTTCCACCAATTTCCTTACTTTAAATGTCAGTGGAGAAAATTTTGTCACAAAAATTATGGGATCCACCTCCATAACCCCCTCTCTATTTTCCTCTGTATGACCAACATATCTTCTGATGAAATTGTCCTCATTACACTTCCTGTTCCCCGTTAGCTTATTCAGAGCTGCCTGCATAATATTTTCACCATATCCTCTCTTCCCCAATTTTTCTTTACCTTATCAAATTCACTCCTCGGTATACTGTTATCAGTTAACCTGCATACAAGAGTTCTTAAACTATCACCACTGAGCATACCAGCTCAACAAACTCTAACGATCTGTTCAAAATAAAATTAAAAAAAGTCTAATTGTGAACTTCTGCTGAACAAAGCTAATTGTCATTAAAATAATTCCAGTTTTCAATGCCTAAACTTTTGTGCATTATGCAGACAACTTACCTAGATCCTTCTAAATCCCATCTCAGCCAGTGGAACAAGCTTCTCTTTCATTTTCTCTCACAACTACTAAAATTAAGTTTTGATTTTATGTGGCACTGTAGGAGCTATGTCCTTTCTTGAGATTAGCTAATGTACTGTAGCATAGATTTCTGATCTGTTCATATTCAGTTGATCACAGTACAGTAATAGAAAACATTGTACATGTCACTTCCCTCTACTTATCATAATTAAGGCATGCTAACATAAAGCACAATAACAATATTATGAATTTGAATATTTTCAGCAAATCTTTACTATATTACCAGATATCACTCATCATTAACCTATGTTGGTCACTTTGTATAATTGTAATATTTTCTTAGGAATCATCCATATCTGTGGCTGCACATAACTTCCCATTAAACAGGCATGTAGAATTAAAGCAGTAATATAAAATAAAAGGTTTATTTTTGGTCACAGTGCATCAATAAAATGAGAGGCTTGATTGCTGTACATCTAAAGACAAAGTGTAAGGATTACATAGACAGATGTCTGTTTATTCCTGAGGATTGTCTTTATATATGCATGTCTTTGTTTTTTCATTTGAACAGGTAGGGGAACTGGACCACATCACAATTTTTCAGTCACTGCCTAGATGCAGTCAAGATGAATGATACCAAACCAGTCAAACACATAAAAAGAATCATAAAGCACAATTAATACAGAGCAGTATTAGGTGAACCTGTCAAAACAATAATTAGATCAGGGTACACAATACTGCTTGAGAAGGAACAGATAATACTATTAGTTGGTATATGTCACTACCTAATTTCAGTGCTAGGGCTATTCCACAACATTATGAGCAGTATTTTCAGAATATATTTTGTGCATAGTTAAAGTATTTCCTGTACAGCTAAAGTACTTTTGTTGTGTGCTGATGTATACATGCATTATAAGATAATGAAAAATCAAATTAATTTAATTAAAAATTACTAGTCACCTAATAAACAACAATATCTATTATTACACTTCAAAAAAACTGCGTGTCTTTCTTCTGCATAGATCGCCCATCCATTTTCTTCCTGAAAGTATTTTATTTGGACATTTTTGAGTAAAAAGATTTTGGTAACAGAATATCCAATAAAACAACAACTTCAATTTCCCAAATAGAACAAAAAGTATTTAATCAGTAAGCTCTTTTTTTCTTCAAGAAAGTTCATCATACTGACAAAACAGAGTTACATTCACATTTAAATAATAAATTAAGTAAAAGCACATGACTCAATCAATGTCTCAATTTCCTCCTTTTTAAATAAACCTTAAAATTCTTCCTGTTATTTAGACCAGGGAGTTGCAGGCATCAAATTCCAATTAGTCTAATTCATCTTCTGCATCAGATCTAACATGAATGTTTTTTACTTCATAAATTATCATGAACTTAAACAATGGCTTGCATTTGCAAGCCATATAATGTATAGAGATAGTATTTTTTGTTATCTCTCATTTCAATTGCATGTAAATGTTCATACATTCTATAATACAATTCCTCTAGTAGGTCTTCCCACATAATATGCCTTACAGGAGGTGCAGCATGCTTATTACACAACAAGTCTAGACCTGCAAGCATAACATCCAGGCACCTCAATACTTAAACTTAAAATGGTAACACTAGTCACATCTGTCAAGAGATACTGACAATCATTGCATTTCAGGAACTTGAACATTCCCTTTTTGTGAACATTCCTTTTTTAAATAAAATTATTACACATCTGTTGGAACATATGCTTCAGATTTTTACCCCTTTTTCTAACAAAACTGGAACTTCCCCTACTTTTTTATATCAGAAAAACTACTTAAAACTTCCAGTTGTTATTAATTATTGCCTTAATACAAAATTCATCTGTAGAATTTTGTAAAAGCATACCTTCTGCAAGCTTGTTTTTCTCCTTAGATTTTGCAACTTTGCTTTCGTATTTCAGTATTTCCTTTTGTTCTAATACTTAAAATAAATAAATAAATTAAATAAATATATTACCAGGATAACCTGTTTGCATAAATTTCTGACACAAAGAAAAACCTTCCATTTCCAATAAATTATCACTATCTGTTAATCTGATAGTTCTAATCAGTTGACTTTTCACAATATTTTCTTTTGTACTTTTAGGGTGCATACTGCTTTAGCTTAAATATGTATTGCTCTGTTCCTCTTTTTTATAAATAGTAGTTAGCAACAATCCATTATATTTGTATATCACTACATTTAGAAAATTAATGGAACTCACATTATTTTCAGATGTGAACTTTAAATATACACTCAAATTATTCATGCATTTAATAAAAACCTTTAAATCTTGCACTTTGCCCCTTCAAATAAAGAAAATATCCTCAATGAAACATTTGTAAAAAAAAAATTCACATGCTTGTAAAAAATCTAAATTTACAACATGTTTATTTTCCCAGATGGACAGCTACTCCATTTACCTGTTAAAAATGGATGATTTAAGTTCAATAAAATCATAACTCAATATAACATTTAACACTTCAATCAATAAAATCACATGTTACTACATGACTATATCCATTGCTACATCATTTTGTATCCTGGTATATAGCAATTTAATAACCATAGTCAATAAATAATCTGAGTCTAGAAATTATACTTTATTTAAAGTCACGTTTTGTAAATACTTCTCCACATAAATAGCTTCAGTTTTGCTAACTCCACTTGCTACTATAGGTCTCAACAATGACTTGTCTAAATTATTGTGTAACTTAAGTAATACATAAATATGACTCAACCAAGGACTTTTCACTTTGAAAGAAAAATTGCCATATCACAATATTTGACCACATCACACAATGAGCCCTTGATATACAAATCTATGAGTTTATGTCTTGCTGATTAAGGACCGTTCAACTGCCTTGTAGAACTTTTCATCAGAAAGCATACAGATCATATGTTTCTCATATTCATCTGTGCTCAAAACTATTGCCTTTGTCAGCTTTAGTAATCAAAATATCTATATTCGACTTTAAATTCTTTAAAGTTTCTGTTTCAGTAGCAGACAAATTATTGCACTTATATTCTGATCCACAACTTAACAATTCTCTGATTTTTCTCTCAGTTGTAGTTAAAAAGCTTCTAATTCATGTTTTAATGTAGGTTGTATATACTAGGTTTAATAAACTGAGGACGTAAACTGTTGTTGGGCCCATAAATACACTTTATACTGAGCTTTTTTGTATGTTCTCTAATATTAATGGCACCTTCGAAATCAGCTGTCGCCACTAGAACAAACATCCAACCCCTTCTGAGAAAATGTATGTCAGTATGACTTAAAGTAAAACTCAACAGATTGACAATTTTAAAATGAACCTCTGGAGGCGTACCTTTTACCTGTGACCACTCCTTATTTTTCTGCTCTATTGCTTGTTCTGTATAGAATATCTCAAATGTTAGCTTGACATCCTTATCAAAGATGCTTTTGTCTTTCTAGTAGTACCCGAGAGCACCTGTAGTATGAATTTCTTATAATAAGTAAATTGTAGCTGTAACTAAAGCAGCAAGAATTCTTTGATTGAATTTAGAAATCCTCACAGAGTAAGTAGTTAAAACAGCCTATTTTTGTTCTGAACTCTACTCTCAGATAGTGGTGCCTAAATCCAAATAAGTTGTTACAGCAAATAGTAGCAGCAGTTAGGCAAATGGTTGCAGCAGTCTGATTAGGGAAGGAATGGGAACATGTAAGCCTGATTTTGTTTTCTGATTGTACAAGACTAAAACAGATTATCAGAATTTAATCAATACCATGCATAGTTAAGTGTGTGTGTCATTTACATTAAATATTAAAAGAGTAGCCTTGTGTAATATATAGCAATGACAAAATGCTATAGCAGGTTCCCCTGTATCTCACTCATCTGTCTTGTCACTTATCACTTGCAGACGTTTGATTGTGATCAATAAGAAAAACATTCAGTATGAATTGCAAAAATGACTTGTCACTTGCACATATGCTTGTTTCGTGTTCAACAGCAAAAAAGTTTGAATACAAGTTATAAAAAGTTCCTCTGTATATGGACTAATGCTGATCCATTTCAAAAATGTCTGTAGCTTGATTTAGATACCATCCTCTCCTTCTCTTTTGAAAACTTATTTTATTCGCCAAAAGGCTCATTGGTTAGTTTTCTGTTTTTTTTTATCCGTGCTGCTATAAATTTTGCATGTTTTTGTGGAACTGCAATTTTTTCCTATACAACAATCCATAAAACTGTACCCTGTAAAGCAGTAAATATAGAGCAAGTACCTTGTACAATGATGGTGGTACAGCATTTGCGTTGTTGCCTCACAGCAAGAGGTTCTCCCGTTCGATTCTCAGCTAGCGTGTGGGGAGTGCCTTCTGTGTGGAGTCTGCATGTCCTCCCCGCGGTCGAGGGGCCTCTGAAAGACATGCATGAATGGGCATGCCTTTGCTGAAGGTTGGGCATTGGGCTGGCAACTCGGCACCATAAAAATCTACTGCCAATCATTAGCAGACCGGAGTTCTGCTGTGGCGACCCCTAACTGGGAAAAGCCGAAAAGACAAACAACAACCTTGTACAATGACAAGCTTAAAGCAGCTAGTTGGGCAGTGAAAGGCAAATACCTATTGATTTAGTAGAATTCAGTATTGTGTAAACATTGAAGTTAATAGAATTAAGTACTGTTTGACATAATATGCCCAAATAATCTACCCTTATTAGTGTGCACCAACAAGGCACATTTAATAGCCTTCTAACCCCTTGTAGCTCAGAAATCAAAGGATGGGATATCACGGGTTTAAAATTTCCTAACTCCTCTGTAGCCAGCTTTGCAGATATGGACATCTTGAGACAATATAGCAATTGTCTCATGTTTACAGACAAACACTTAATCCTTAAAGAAACAGACACAGTATGTGAGAGGTGTGCTGGCACATTGACACTGGAAGCTATACTCTCACATAAAAGCACACATTAGGTTGTCAAAACCACACACATAACACCCACCTCATATAGCACACAATACACACATAGACTAACTTATGGTCAAGCACTTAAAAGTAATCTTAAAAGCAATCTTCCTAAACAACAAAAATAACATAGACTACCTGTTGGCAAGGCTATGCCTCAGCAGGCCCAAAGACACTCAGAAAAAAAGAACACCTAACATTACACATACAGTCACACTTAGAATCCCAAACACTAAGCCGCTGAGGCAAGCAAACATACTTCCTAAGACTCTTGTCACAGGGGACTCCATTGTAATACATACTGATTCCCCTCTAACCAGGCTGAACAAGAAGATAGTTGCTTAACTGGAGCCAGGATCTGTCAAATCACACACACACATTCTAATCATTATACCACAGGTATCAGTATGATTCCAGCACAATCCATGTAGGTGTAAATGACCTGAGTACTTCCCTGGACTGTATGAAGGGACATATTACAAAGCTCTCAGACTATGTGTCTCAAGATAGTATGAGCCTAACATTGAGCAGCATGTTACCATCACTGAGGATGATGCCTCAAAATGAGCAAAGGATGACTGATTTAACAATTGTCTGTCTTTCTGTTTTTATTCTAAGTGAATCCAATATTTGCCAGCTTGGGAAGACATGGTTAATAGACCATGGGAGATAGGAAATTCACCCTGGGGATCATGTCAGCCACCCTGCTAGACAGGGGCCCAGAGAAGTAAATACTGTGGGAAGAAATATCCAGGGAATTGTTATGGCTAGGCTTGTATAGGCCCTAGGGCTGATAGCCTAGTCCCAACCTATGAACCTATGAACCTATGTTGCTTTACCAAGATTGTCTACATTTGTCCCTGCCAGGCTTTTGAATACTGGCTAAAACCTTATTCACCCTAATAGGGCATTTTTAGGCAATGCCAATTTGACAAACATACCAACACTTCGAAATTAACTCAATTGAACCTCAAGGTGTTACTGCTCAATGTCAGGGGCCAACATAACAAAAAAAAAAAAAAAAAAAAAAACTGCACTCCCTTCAAGCCCTCCTCATGCTGGAAAATATAAACATTTGTGTGCTTACCCAGACATGTTTTTAAGTAGTAGAGAGTACCCTGAAAGTACCTTCCACACTTTTAGACCAGTGCACAGATGAGATAAAGGCAGAGGTATCTTGATATACATCAATAACATGCATACTTCTAGACTGGTCAAACAGGATGCGACACTGGAGTTCCTCCATGTTCAGATTACTATAGACAAAATCCCATACCATATCCAAGCCAGCTCGAAGTCACCCTTCATGTCCCAAAAGCTCACAATGCATACCTGGACCTACTGAAGACACTTGCAATCCAACCTAATACCCTACTCATGGAAGGCTTTAATTACCCTTCTATAGACTAGGAATCCAACATGGCCTCAAATCTACAGGCACAGAGATTCTTGAACTTCATAAATACAGAGACTGGAAATCCAACATGGCCTCAAATCTACAGGCACAGAGATTCCTGAACTTCATAAATACAAAGACTGGAAATCCAACATGGCCTCAAATCTACAGGCACAGAGATTCCTGAACTTCATAAATGCAAAGACTGGAAATCCAACATGGCCTCAGATCTACAGGCATATAGATTCCTGAACTTCATAAATGCAAGCACCCTTGACAAAATAATGAATTTGCCCATAAGAGACTCCTACATACTGGGTGTCATACTCATAAGCATGAGAGAATGCTGCACCCATTCAATGTCTCATCCTCCTTGGCAAGGTCCAACCATAAAGTTTTCTCCTTTGAAATTAAAATCAGCTCTTTAAAGTGAAGCCAGTAACAGTTCAGAACTATTCTAAGGCAAACTACATTTTATTAAGTGATGGCTTATCTAGATTCAATGCCACTCCAAACCCTGAGAACACAGCAGCCTGTAATGGATTGCTGTCAGAAACTCTATACAATCATGTCAATGACTGCATTGCAGCAGCTGTATCTACAAGAAGTAAGCCCAGAACTAGCCAAAGAAACAAACTGCACTGGTGGCATTCTAAATTAAACAGAATATATAACAAAAGGAAAAAATATATGGCAAAAGTCAGGAAGGGTAATTCCAATAAAGATAAAGCCTCTCTCATAAAACTAAATAGGCACCTAAGAGAGCTAATTAGGCCAAACAAAGCCAACTCTGAGGTTAAGATAGCCATTCAGGTGAAATATAACCATAATGCCTTCTTCAGCTATGTCAGAAACCATAAGGGCAGCACACGGCAATGTGCTGAATGGGTGGCTAATGGTGCCACATTCATCGACCCTCATGATATAGTGAACCTGTTAGTGAACAAATTCAGTTCCATCTTTACCTCCTTATTTCTCCCAACCATCCTCCAAGAAATGCCCTCAAACATAGCCTTCAACTATAACTAGAGAGCATGTACTGGCCGTGCTCACTAAATCCAGGAATTGAGTCTCAATGATCCCCAATAACATTCTGTGATGCCTCCTGAGTAGTCTAAAATGCTACTTATCAGGATCCCTGGTGTCATCATTTAACTATAGTCTTAAAACAAGCTTTGTGCAACAAGAATGGAGGACTGTGAGTTATCCCCCTTCATAAGGGAGGATCTACAACAGATCCTGGAAACTACAGACTCATTATTTGCAAAACCATGGAAAGAATTATCATGAAAATTATCATCAAGGACATAGAAGACCTCGAGGCACTGGGCCCATCCCAGTTTGGCTTTGTCAGTGGAAGGTCATGCTGACTGAACCTGGTGGACTTCTTTGAAAAGGTCACTAAGACAATGGATGAGGGGAAAGTGGTGCATACTGCCTACCTAGATCCAGCTAAAGCATTTTATACAGTACCCCACTCGGGCAATGTCAACATATTTATGGAACTAGGCATAAACCCCTTTATAATGCAATGGATAGTGATCTGGTTCATGGATAGGACCCAAGAGGTTAGGATTGGTGAGGCCACCTCCACAAATAACTATGTGCTTGGCCCACTCCTCTTTGGTATCTACTTCTTGGAGGTCAAAGCCAATGTCAAAGGCCTGTGCCTGACTATGTTTACAGGTGATTGCAAACTGTCATTGACCCCCCCCCCCCCAAGATGAGGACACTCTTCAGTAAGGTCTAACGCAGACAAATGGTGTTAAAGCCATGGCTTAAAACTCAGTGTCAGGAAATGCATTATAGTACCTTTTGGGAAGTTGGCCACCCCAGGTAACTATATCATCAATAAGACACCCCTAAAAGTTGATTCACTAGTCAGTGATCTGAGAACTCATGTAGATAGTAACCTAGCTTCAACCAACATGTGTCTAAGGCAGTAAGAAAATCCTTCTATGTGGCTCAACTTATAAGTAAGTTAGGTCCAGCATCATACAATATAATGCCCATTTTTGGTATGCACCTGACCCAACACATGTAGCAACTGGAACATCCACAAAGGTTCCTTACAGAAAGAATGTGTGGAATAAATGCAGTTTCCTACTCCGAGTGCCTCAAATCCCTACCTCTTTACTTGGTATCATACAGACTTCTTAGAGGTTATCTTTGGCTGGCATAGAAGGATTCCCTGGACCCTGTTTTGATTAACCTTTTGCTCATCTGCAAAACAAACAGCATCAGAATTACTAGATCAGAATACCTAAATTTTGCAAAAAGAAAAATCCGCGGTATCCCTCATAGTCTCAAAAAACTCAGTATGCAACCTATACTGGGTCAAAAACAAGCCACACAGAAACTTTGCAGTGTGGAGGGTGTAAAATTCACTCCTTGAAATATGTTATGCACCTAGTTCACTAATAAAATTCGAACTTTAAAATACATACTACAAAATAATAAAATAGTAGGTAGCCCACAGTTGAGTTAAAACTGGAACTAGGCATAAGCCCATTAATAATGCAATGGATAGCTAGCTGGTTCATGGATAGGACCCAAAAATGGATATTCCATTTTTAACTCAACTGTGGACTATCTACTATTTTATTATTTGTAGTATGCATCTTAAAGTTCGAATTTTATTAGTGAACTAGGTGCATAACATATTTCAAGGAGTGAACTTCACACCCTCCACATTGTGAAGTTTCTGCTTGGTTTTTAATACCTAAATTTTGCTTGCGACATTAATAAGACATGTTGGAGAGACAAATATGTTTTGTTAGAGAATTCCCTTTCTCTGGAAAAGGGTCCCCGTGTGAAGCAAATTTCCTCCCTTACCCTATTTAAGCACAATTTGTACAAATTGATGGGTAATCAGTAAATCACCTCTGGTCTTCTGGCCCCTATGTCTTTGATGGACAGATGCAGTCAGTAAATCGCATATATATATATATATATATATATATATATATATATATATATATATATATATATATATATATATATATATATCAAGTTTGTGAGTCACATTTGGGTTACACGCTAGGCTTATAAGGGCGCTACTGGTCATTAGCTTAGTATACACCTATGAACCTAAGACGCTCTCAGTTAATGGCAATAATTATGCTTTTGACAATGCATAATTATTGGCAAAAGCATAATTATTGCCATTAATTGAAAGGCAATAATTATTCGTTTGACAATGCATGTAATATGATGCAAGTTTTGGGTACAGTAACTTACATGATGTGGTTGCTATATTTACATTTCTGAAGTAGGTTGGCAGTTATCTAGTAAAGGCAATATCCTTTATTAAAGAGATATTTTTTTTTCAGTTCTAGTGCTGTCAGTTGATACTTTGTGGCTTGGGAAAGGATTGGAAAGGTGTAATAAGTGCAAAGGATGGTGGAAGAAGAAGAATGCTTTCATGCTTTCCTGTTTTACAGGACTAATGTATTTTATATTTGAAATGAAAAACCCTTAGGACAATTTATGCAGCTGATTCTGTTTTCTGGTTCCACATCTTAGCAAAGATATTGTTTACTTCTTGTGGTAACTGCCATGCTTTGTGACGGTTAGCAAATTTTTGTGAAAACTGAAGATTTGTGCATACAAAAGCATACTGCCTATTTCTGTGATCCCATAGTAGCATTTGTAATTAAATGGGCTTAAAACTAGTACTATTTCAATTAAGATTGCTTAAGATAATGACCCTTTTTACTGCTTTCATCATGACTGCCCTTACGCATAGGAAATCTAGGTGGCCAACTAGAGTGCTGCTCTGGTTGGGTTGCTTTTCTGCTCTTCACATATTTATTTATTATTTTAAAGTAAAGAAGCACAGCATTTCTTTATTTTAAGAAAATAAACAAATAAATAAATATATGGCACAAGGCACCACTATTTGTAGACAGAGCAGCACTAGTCTGTCTTCAAACAGGGGTGTTGTGTGCCAGGCATATATTTATTTATTTATTGGCCATTCATTTGGGTTGGCCTCCTGCTTCATTCTAATAAAAAGCTACTTAAACAATAAATCAGACAGATCATGAGTGGGACAGAGCAAGAAGATGACAAATTTGAAAGTACAGGGAATATTTGCAGGATGAAGAAAAGGTTGTTCTGTCAGTGATAATGTGAGGTATTTTTGTAATACCGTTAATGGCAGACAGACAGCTATGTTGGTTGCCTGGCTAACCATAGCTCTCAGTTCACCCTGATTTTGCAGAACATTTTTTGTCTCATATGTTTGCCCCATTTTTCATAAAAGCTTTGATTTTACAGTAAACCATTGAAAATTATAGCCAGTTGAAAAGGCCAGGCATTGAAGTAACATGCTTCTTATTACTCAAAAACTGCATGTTGGCACAAAAGCTGTTGCTATGTTAATTAAATGAAATAGAGTAACATATAAGAAAGTGCTGGCCTATCTGTGGGATAATGTAACTCATGGTTACACCCTGCACATTATTCAGACTTTGCAGGAGTACTGTCATTTATGTGAAGCAACTTGGAACGATTGAATGTGTAGCTACTGTTTCCATGGGGAAAAATACACATATGTTGTTTTTTATTACAGTCAGGCATTCATAGTGCACACAGATGTAACTATAACAGCGGGGTGTGAATGAGAGCTGTCTGTAGTAAGTTAATGAGCCTCTTCTTGTTTTCTCAGTTTAAAGCAGCCACTCTAGGCTTTGCAGGACTAATGTACATTTGCAGGATTAATGCATTTTTTGTGAAGCAACTTCATCTGCGTTGTTGGGTGATCACTGTTTGCACTGAAGAAAGCTGAAGTACAATACATGGCCATCATTTTATCAGTCTTCTGAAGCAGTGGTGTTCTTGGCATATTTAACACCTGAAGCTGGCAATCCAGCCCTCGAAATGGAGTTTTTTAACCCCCCTCCCCGTGGAGAATTTGCTTTTCAAATACTTCCCCCTCCTCTACAACAATCCTTAAGCACAGCTCCAGTGATGATCAGTAACACACCTAGTCAAGCCTAGCCATATCACTACCCCTACCCCTCCAAAGCAAAGAAATAAAATATGGTTTACAAAACAATGCATTTTAATGTTAAAAAAAAGAAAAAGAAAAAATGCTTACCTTGACTTCAGTCCATTATGGAGGACTAAAGCTGTGAGCTGTTAACAAGCTGCATCCTGTCCGCAGTGTACATGGCTTAATGGTGTCCTGGGCTGCGTCCTACATGAACTCCAAGAAGAGCTAAACCCAAACATAAAACTACTGTTCAATCTCAGCCTTACTACAGGATATGTGCCCAAAGAGTGGCGTACAGCAACAGTGGTCCCTCTCCATAAAGGTGGTGCCTCAACGGATCCTGGAAACTATCGCCCCATAAGCCTGACTAGCTTGGTCTGCAAAGCTATGGAAAGGATCATCATGGACCTCATAAATAAAGATATTGGGGACCTACAAACACTGGATCCTACCCAGTCTGGCTTTGTTAAGGGCAGATCCTGCCTCTTAAACCTGGTTGATTTCTTTGAAACAGTCACCAAGGCCATTGACGAGGGGAAGGTGGTCCACACAGCCTACCTGGACCTCGCAAAAGCCTTCGATACAATACCCCACTCAGGCATTATAGATAAGCTCACCAGCTTAAATATAAACCCCTATGTCACTAGATGGATTGCAAACTGGCTCAAGGACAGAACCCACATGGTTAGAATTGCTGGAGCCATGTCAGACTCCAAACCAGTTACAAGTGGTGTCCCACAAGGCTCAGTCCTGGGACCTCTCTTGTTCGGTATATATTTCTCGGAGGTACAGGCCAACATGGAAGGACTGTGGCTGACCAAGTTCGCAGATGACTGCAAACTGGGTGCCATAATCGACTCTCCAGCTGACACAAGCATCCTCCAAAAGGGCCTCATAGAAACAGACAACTGGTGCCAGAGCCATGGCCTCAAGCTAAATGCCAAAAAGTGTATAGTCATCCCTTTGGCAAAACAAATTGCCCACAAATTACCACATAGGTGGTAATCCATTAAGTACAGAAGAAGTAATTAGGGACCTGGGGACCCAAGTTGATAGCAATCTCTCATTTGACAACCACGTGGCCAAAGTGGTTAGAAAAACATTTTATATAGCCCACCTAATCATGAAGGGATTCACATCTAGATCAGGGAGGTCATCGTGCCTCTTTACTCATCCCTCATCAGGCCCTTAATTGAGTACAATGCCCCTTTTGGGATGTACCTTACCAGACACCTGCAGCAACTGGAAAGACCCCAAAAGTACCTCACCAAGAGGATCAAAGGGCTCAAACAGATGCCATATGCTGCCCGGTTAAAGAAACTCCAGCTCTACTCAGTGGCATACCGCCTGTTCAGAGGCGATCTGTGCCTGACATTTAAAGCCATGTCCAACCCGGAATTAAAGGACATGCTGCACCTCAGAAAATCCAAATCCCATCGAGCTACACACTCGAGACTTGAACCTCAGCACTGAAATAAATAGGACATGCTGGAGGGACAGATTCATAACCCAGAGGCTCCCTTCACTCTGGAATAAAATCCCAGTCCAGGTTAGGCAGAGTCCCTCATTGACTCTCTTCAAGAGGAATCTTGATGAGTGGATGGGAGATCGTAGGTTTACCCCGGGTATCACTTCTGTGTCACTGTTAGACAGAGGCACAGTATACTAACCTGGAAAAAGGGCATAGCAAAATAAATTTAAAATGGGTGGCGAAAGCCAAACACATTCTGGCTAGGCTTATAAATGCCCTAGGGCAGATAGCCTAGTATGAACCTATGAACCTATGAACCTATGAATTTCTTTTACTTTTATTTGCTAGCTATATGATATTGATCAAGTCTATTAACCATGCAGTGCACCTGGGCTCCCTTGGAAGAGAGCAATTTCTCCATAGGGCTTACCAAATCAATAAATAAGGAAAAATTAAAAAAATAAATTATAACAGCCTTAGAAGAGTGTAAGGATAAATAATTAAAAAGATGCACAGAAGAGGCTTAGCTTTTTCAAAAAATAAGCACAAGCTTAATAGCACCTGACCACATAACCAGTAAGTCCTTTCCAGTTGGGGCACCCAGCCCCCCATTCCTAGAATGCCTATCTTCTGTATGTTGTTTGTCTTTTCGGCTTTTCCCAGTTAGGGGTCGCCACAGCGGAACTCCGGTCTGATAATGATTGACGGTAGATTTTTATGGTGCCAAGTTGCCAGCACGATGCCCAACCTTCAGCGAAGGCACGCCAATTCATGCATGTCTTTCAGAGGCCACTCGACCGCGGGGAGGACACGCCCATCTTCTGTATGTACTAATCTTTAATACCATTTAAGGAATTAGGACCAATCTTGTATTGTATTCATCTTTGGTTTCTTCCATCTGGAAGCTAAATACAGATGAGTTATAAAGGATGGCTACAAGATTTATAATTTCTGGGGCTTACATAAATCAGCTCTCTGCAGGTTGATAGCCAATACCCAAAAGCATCCCTTTACAGGGAGTGCTTACTGTACCACACTTTTGGCCACATTCACTACTGCATGCCAGATATCTTTGGCTCACTGACATTCCTAAAACATGTCATATTCATCAACTTTCATTCTAGAGCAACAAGGACAAGAACCGGACTTTACAAACCCTTTCTCAACTATCTTGACCAGGTCCAATATCTCATGTAGATCAAGCACAGTTGGTGACCCATCAATCTCAGATAAGGGGCAAATGTACAGTATGTAACGCCAATAGTTGTAAAGACCCACCGTAATCTACTGGTCTATGGGAGGTATCCATATGGCCTTTGAGCTAGCTTATGGCCGCATCATTATACTGTTTGATAGAGAGTAAATAGAGGTTCAATGCACATATCCTTATAAAATCAGTTGTCCTCTCAAAGGCCTGTAAAACTGCTTTCTCAACCAAAAAGCCTGGATTTCTGAGACAACTCCTGTTCAGACAGTGAAAAAAAAAGCACATTAGACTTGTGAATATTTCCAAAAGCCCCTTCTTGACAGCCAAAGTACATTTTACAACTAGGTAAAAGATTTAAAACAGACCTTATCAAAAAAACTTAACAAATGTTTTAACCAATATATGCCAATCTGTTATCCAGTCTGTCCACCAAGGTGTCACATGCCCTGTCTTTAAATGGGGGTTACCCCACATGAGAAGCTTTATATGCCAACATTTGGATATCCATTAAAACTTATGTAGTTACTTAGTGGCTACTTATAATATCCACTAGTTCTTTATCTGATGGAGAGAGGACTTCTGGTATGAAATAACTGCCTGATAAAAAAGCTACCTAATAGCTTGGTCTCAGTACTTGTCCAGTGGAGAAAATTCTGTTCTAGAGTGGATTAATAGGTGGGACAATTCACTTCTTCTATATGTCTGTAAGTCCCCCATCTTCCTAGTTCTGAGATAGGAATTAAAGTATCCTAGATATGGGAGCCTTCTTGTCATCTCATGCTGACTGTATCATCAATTTCTCAGACTCTTACTTTTCTTCAACCACTGAGGAGTAGGCAGGGTAGACATATCTTTAATGATATATAACAGGTTAGGGTAAAAAAAATTAGTAGACCAGATATTTTACTCACTCCAAGAGAACTTCAACTTCTTCCATATGTGGACATGAAGAAATGGGTGCACCCATTGTGGTTTCAATTTACCACAAGCATCCATAAATTACATCATTTAAACTGACTTTCTCATGCAGCAGAATGACGTTTGTCTGGTTCTACATTAGAAGGAAATAGTTTAATTTTAGCCAAATTGGTTTTAAAATCTCAGCATTTCTGGAGTTGTCTAGTAGCTCAGCCTACTTGTATTTCTGAACCACTTACCCAAAAAGAGAGTACACTTATCATACCTTAACCAGGGAATCTTTCGTCCTTCTTTGTAGGACATTTGCATGCAAAGATGCATGAGCACACGCATGCATGCAAGCATGCAAAGAGAAAAAAAAATGTCTGCATTAAGCTTTTCACATTTTGAATGCAAAAAGCTTATAAACCGGCCTAGGAACATAGGAAAATCTTTGAAAACTACATGAACTTTTAAAAAATGTAAGTCCAATCCTGCCCAGAACATTTTATTTAAGAAGCACCCCCCCCCCACTTTACTGTTTGCACCCTTATTGGACTGCACACTCTTCAACCTCCATTAATACGCCCCTGTTCTGAAGTGCACACAGACATGGCTAGAACTGCTGGGTAAGGATGTTGAAAGTAACTGACAACCTTGTTGTTTGCTCGGTTTAAATAGTCACTATCTGGTTTTGTAGGACTAGTATGCATACATGCAAACTAAAACAAACTGCTTAATTGGATATCTGAGTAGCTATGACTGCTGGAGCTGACTGTGGAAGAAAATGACTGTCTGTCAGCTATTGCTTGTTTATTATACTGGCTTTGCAGAACTAATATGATTTTTGTGAAGCAACTTGGAATACTTTAATGCATAGCAATTGTTTGTGTGGAGCTAAGGTGAAATGCAGTACATAGCCATTGTGTTTTATCACAATCAGACATCTGAATTGTACACAGAAGTGGCCATAACTGCTTGGTGGGTGTTGTCTGAATGAAAGTAACTGAACCTATTGCTATTTGCAGAGTTTAAGCAGTCATCTCTGAAAAAGAAAGGTATAAAATGCATCTGAGCACATCCAGACTTTCAGGACTTCTTTGGGCTTGACAACTCCCACATATCAGGGGTATATAAGTGGATTTTGAAACAGGTTTAATACTGACATTAACCATGCTCAGAAGTGTGCACAGAAGGTTGCTGTAGCTTGTGTATGATATGTGTGTGTTGGAGGGCTAAGGATGATGTCATTATTTAATTTTCTTCCCAAACCTCAGAGATTCCACACAGAGTTTAGAGCTGTGCACAATGGGTTACTATAATTTGTACAGGGGCAGTGTACTGTCTATAGGTGACAAGTTGGAAACATTAATGTGATCTTTATTTTTTTTCACTTTTCTCATAATCAAATACTAGATACATACACCTGAGGCTATCCTTTGGGGGTGGTAAGGAGGCATATTGTTTATACATGTCTTTCAACAACAGGTTGAAATATATTATGCTATATTTGATTTTCAGTTTTCTACAGCCTCACATCAGAAGGGTTACACAAACAGTTGCAGTCATTTGGGATAGGGATGAGGAGATGGCGCAGTGGTTGGTTGCATTGTTGCCTCACAGCAAGAAGTTCTCTGGTTCGATTCTTGGCTCAGGTGCCTTCTGTGTGGAGTCTGCATGTCCTCCCTGCATTCATGTGGGTTTCCTCTGGGTGCTCTGGTTTCCTCTCACATTACAAAAACATGCATTTGGAGTGTTTCTCCCCGGGCCTCTGCTGAAAATTGGCTTTGTTCCAAGTCAGATTTTCCTGGTAAACAAATGATAAATAAATAAATTATGACAGCAGCAACTTTAAATATATGGCTGTGGCCATTTGTGCCTAATGTTTCTTTCCAATCTAACACCAGACGGGAATGCAAAGAAAATGACTTTCTTGGGGGCAGGTAGGGAGATAGGTACTATTCTCAAATGTAATTTATGTATCCTCAAAAGCATAAAGTCTTTTTGGTTTATTTTGAACTGCTATTTTGCCAGCTTTGAGCATTAAGTCTAAGCTACAACTTGTATTTTCCTGAGAAAAAGACTACATTTCTTTCCTTAATCATGATTTTTGTTCAGGCCATCAGATTGCAGTCTTGCCTAGTTAGAGGCATGAATGCTGGGAAAATTGAGAAGTAAAACAAACTTAGAAAAGGAAGTAAAAAGTAATCTAGATGGTATGGACAGGCCGAGATGGGAGAGTGTGTGTGGGGCAGGGAACATCAGGAGATATGCGTGGGAGGAGTAGTGGACACCAAGGGAGCACCACAGAGCACTTTGCTTATGTCATCATTTCACCTAAGACCAGCTCTGGCCTTCATATAGTGCTATATGTACTGTGTGGCAAACAGACAAAAAAGTTACAGTGACTGACCTGATGGTCATTCTTATGGGTTTGGCATAATGTTTACTGGAACATTGCGTATATAAGTTTAGCACTTTTTATTTAAAATGGTACACAGACATGGTTGTCCAGGCAATGTGGGAAGTTGTATGTTATAATTTTTGGATCTACTGGTTCATTCACAGAACCTTAAACCTTGAATTTGCCCTTTCATCATTGTATTGCAATCTTAAATTTGGTATTTATAATTAGAAGGGGGTGTGAGGAGTTCATGGGAGCCTGCTCCCCTGTAAAAAAATAGCATTTTGTTTTGAATCTTTGCGATTCAAGTTGTTACGCTGTAGCATTCAAACGTTTGACAGTTTGAATATTTGTCATAGACTCAATCGTACATGTATTGCAAAGGTTCATAGTTAAGTACTAGGCTAGCTGACCTTGACGGTCATTTTAAGCCTAGTTGGCTTTTCTTTTTGTGTTCAAGTTAACCTATCCCATTTGGTTAGAAACTGGCCTTACCCATACCATGATTAATAATTATATATTACCCCTAATGAGAATAACTGGGATCATACCACAGATAATTTGAGGGAACCCATTAATAGGATAAAGCATTTAGGAGCTATCTCTGTTCATTAGTAGTACAGCGGGCAAGTCTGGAGTATATTTTCTGTTTCCCATCCATTTCCATGTATATTCAATACTCAGTCCTTTGAAGGAATAAAAGTACCAAAGTCATGAAAGTCCAGCATAAGTAACCTATTAAGCATAAGCCAAATGTAAACTCAATAGATTTGGTTTCCAATCATTCCTTATCACTGAAGATCTTGGGATGTGTATCTGACATAATCCTTCCCTATCATTGAAAATCCTGGGACACATCTGTGACACTGTCATTCCCTCTTATTAAAGATCCTGAGACATGTCACAATCATTCCCTATCAGTGAAGATTTTAGTACATATCTCTGGTACAATCATTCCTTATCATTGAAGATCCTGAGACATGTCTCTTGCACAATCATTCCCTCTCATTGAAGATCCTGGGATACATCTCTGTCACAATCATTCCCTATCATTGAAAATGCTGGGACTCTTCTCTGACATTATTCCCTATCCTTTACGATCCTGGGACATTTGTCTGACACAATCATTCCCTATTTTTCATGATCCTGGGACATGTTTCTGACGCAATCATTCACTATTACTGAAGATCCTAGGACATGTCTGACACAATCATTCACTATCACTGAAGATCCTAGGCTATATCTCTGGCTCATTCATTCCATTTCATTAAAGATCATGGAACATGTCTCTGACACGATCCTACAATCATTGTTGCTGAGTTTCTAATTTTTAATATTTGTTCATTTACATTAATTCATTTTAAGTGAAGTACATGAATATGTTTTAGGGAGTATATGTCTTTAAAATGTTAATAGGGGAGGTGATGTCATTGTTTTTTGAATTATTTATACTGGCTTTTTATGTTTTGCAGTTGTCTGATGAAGTTTATACATTTGTTTTGAACTAAAACGCTTATCTTGATTGTTTGTGTAAAGCCTGTTTGGATATTTTCTTGGATAACATTCTTGGATGAACCTTGCCTTCGAGTTTGTTTTTGAGTATTTGGTTTATTTTTTGTTTTTTGGTTTGTGAATATGGCAAGTGGTTCACCCTCTAGTCCTCCTTTGCCTTTTTCACAAGAAAGCAGCAATTCTACCCCACGGAAGTGAACGCTGTGGTGAATTTCACATATATAATCCAACGCCTTGCTAGGCAAGTGGATGACTTGACTAAAAGACTGAATGCTCACTTTCCAAGCTCACAGGATGTGACTACAGTTCATGATTCGAGACATGGCATTAGTGAATTGGCTGCAGTTATGGATAATGTGCCTTTAACAACTCTTCATTCATCTCAGTACCAGCCGGTGGCTGGCCCTTCACAGATCGCATTTGCCTGCGGTCCTAACCGCCAACCTACACAAGGTATAGTGCCTTCATTACTTGAGTGTTTAAACAAACCTGTTCATCTGTTAGCTGATGTGTCATCTGAAGGCACTCATGTGTTTGACACTCAACCAAAAGTTGACATTGTTAGTAATCTAAAACTATTTGATTCAAAATTGTTTAATGTCAAAAAACTCCAACTTGAAGTTTCCAATTTGCAGAAGTGTATCAGCAGACACCAGATACTTAAGGGTTATACCAGTGGCGTTATCCAACTGGCCTCATACATAATTCTGCATTTTTTAGTGAGTTAACACAACTATTTGACACTCAAAGCTGCGAATTCTTGAATTTATTAATTAATAACTACAACACTGCAATGACTTCACTAAAAATTGAACTTCTCAATTTAGAACCTCGGATTAAAAAGGATGTGGACTTTCCTCATTATAAATATGACTTTGATCATATTTTTACCAGCATAGAGAGCTCACTAACTAGGTTTAGATCTACCAGAATAAAGAAACTTGAACATGATAGGAAAGATTACTTGAATGGGGTTTCTTACCCCCCTCCACCTACTTCCAATATTTATGAGCTGCCAACCAACGCTGCAAGGCAGTCACTTGTTAATTTGAATAAAGATATGCCTGAAGTCATTAATATTACTCAATCTCTTCCTGTTACCTGGGAAACTGGGTCAGGTGACATTAGTGAACCAATAAGATGCAGTGAACGTCTACAACAACGCCAAGGGAACCCTAACATCTCTAATAATCAGGGTTTTCAGATGACTGGGAAGGGGAATAGACACCAACCGAGCCAAGGTTCATAGAATACTCAACGGTACAAAAAGAACAACAAACATCGGAAATAGAGCAGCTTAACAATGGATTTGATACTTTAAATAATGAACATTTACGGATCCATCTAAATTCAAGTGGTGACTTTCGTATTTAAACTATATGGATTTTGATCCCCCCAGTGAACTTGTTGATTTATTGTCTAAAGGACTATCTTTTGTGCCTGGCAGGTATACAGATTTGGCAAGGAACTTATTGGACCTCAAAATATATACACGTAAGCTGAATCTCACTTTTCTTCTGGGACAAAATACTTCTGTTTATAATGACTTGTGTGTTTCCAGTGTTTATAATCCACCTTTGAATAACACTTTATTACTTTCTGAGAAACTTTGTGAACTAGATATCAGATGTTTACTATGCAAATGACCTTTAAAAGCTTATAACCTAATATGTCTGTCAATGAAAGGAATGTGTTAGATTTGATTAAAACACAAAAAAATTGTATTTTAAAACCTGACACGGGTGGAGGTTTGATTTTCATGAATGAATATGATTATGTAAACAAAATGTTGGAAATGCTACATACTGATACTTATGTAAAAATTTCCTTGAATGAATTTAATGGTGCTTGTCAGCGGATAAGGTCTTTAATTAATGACCTATTTATAGATAACCATATTGATATGGACACACTGAACTATCTAAACATTCTTACCCCCTTACACCAGTGATTTTTGGGTTGTCTAAAATCCATAAAGATTTGCAAAATCTTCCATTTCGACCCATAGTTGATGGTAGGAATTGCATTACGTATGGATGTGCCAAACTTGTGGATAAAAAGCTTAAATAATATTTGGATAGTGAATCCCAGATTTGTATGGATTCTTGGGACTTCTTAAATTCCTTAAATACATTAACTTTCATAGGTTCGCACTAGGCTAACTACCCTTGCGAGACATTTTAAGCTTAGCCAATTATCCCTTGTGAGACTCAAACTCTGCACCTTGTGTTTGTAAGGCAAACATCTGAACCATCAGGCCACCCTCCCAACTTTTCTGGGTACCTATAATTTCCTGACCATTGATGTCAAGGATCTATATACAGTGATCCCACATGAACTTGGCATTAGTTGGGTCAGGGAATTTCTTTCTTTAAAAGGGGCATTAAGCACTGAAGTTGACCTTATTGTGTACCTATTGGAAATTGTTTTATCCAACAATATGCTGATTTTCAATGGTGAATCTTTTTTACAACAAACAAGTGTTGCAATGGGCTCCCCCTATGGGGGGAGTTTTGCAAACTGTGTTATGGCGTACCGGGAGGGCAAATTCTTATTTAAGAACCCCACATATAAAGACAAGGTTTACTGTTATACTAGATTCTTGGATGATATTTTTATCATTTTTGGGGTGATATAACCGATGCAGTAAGCTTTGTTGAAACTATCTCTGGCTTCACATCATTCCTTAAATTTACTTTTAAGTTTTTTACTTTTTACTCTAAATTTACTTTTAAGTAATTAACTTTTGAATTTAGGGTTGACACTATCTCCTATTTGGATGTGGAATTATCAAAAGATATTATTAGTGGGAGAAATCTAGCTAAGATTTTGTGGAAACCCATATACTCTAACACACTTTTACACTTTAATAGCTCCCATCCATTTCACCAGAAAAAAGCAGTTATTAAAGGTCAACTGGTAAGGGCTGCTAGAATGACCACATTGGATTCCGATTTTTTGTCTGAATGTGACAAATTAAAAAACATGTTCCTTAAGAGATGTTACCCTCTTGCACTTGTTGAGGAAATTATTGACGAAGTACATAGGAAAAGGGTTAGTGGATGGTTTAAACCTTTTTTGAACCATATCTTCGATGTAATTGTGGAATCACCCCTGATGGGGCAGTAGTAAACGTTCACCTTAGTACTGTAGTTGGGGAATCTGATCAGAATGATAATGCCCATTCCTTTAAGTTTATTACAACTTTCTCTATGGATGCTGTTCTCTTATGTGAGATTTTATTGAAAAATCTGAAAATTTTATTAGATGATCCTCTCATCCAGCATAAAATTAATATCAACCCTGGACTGATTTTTAAAATAGGGAATAACTTAAAGAACATCTTGGACAATAACACCAAAGGGTATTCCTCCAATGTGGGCATGACTAAATGTGGCAGATGCAACCTTTGTAAGTTTATGAAAGTAACTAACTCTTTTACCATTAACAATGTCACGTATAGGATTAGAGGCAGATACAATTGTGAAAGCTTTGTTATTGTGTATATTGCCCTATGCCAATGCTGCACAGGGTTTTATATTGGAAAAACAGAGGGACAGGGTTTTATACTGGAAAAACAGAGGGACATTTTAGGTTGAGAGTTTACGAACACCAATATAATATTGGGAGACTTAACATTACAAATGCTTTGGCTAAACATGTCTTTGAAAACCCTGGTCATTCCTTTAACTATATGATTATTGACAATGTCACTAAGAACATCAGTGGGGGCCTTTAGCCCCTTCGATTGGAGGAAAGAGAGGTTTATTGGCAGCTTAAAGTTAATGCATTTGCCAATCCTGGTCTGAATGACCAATACTCTCTGAAATGTATATTGTGTCTTAAATCTTTGGAAAGATAACATTATTAATATTTATTATTATAATTATTATTATTATTATTATTATTAATTTTATTGTACTTAATTTGTATGCGCATATATATATTTTAAATACATGTGACCATTATTTTAAGTGAAGTACATGAATATATTTTAGGGAGTATATGTCTTTAAAATGTTAATAGGGGATGTGATGTCATTGTTTTTTTAATTATTTATGCTGGCTTTTTATGTTTTGAAATTGTCTGATGAAGTTCATACATTTGTTTGGACGAAAGCGCTTATCTTGAGTGTGTGTGTAAAGCCTGTTTGAATATTTTCTTGGATAAAATTCTTGGATGAACCCTGCCTTCGAGTTTGTTTTTGAGTATTTGGTTTATTTTTTGGTTTTTGTTTTGTGAACAATCATTTACTATCACTGAAGATCCTGGGACATGTCTCTGGTTCATTCATTCCTTTTCATTGAAGATCATGGAACATGTCTCTGACATAATCATTCACTAACAAAGAAGATTTTGGGACACATCTCTGACACAACTGTTCCCTATCATTGAAGATCCTGGAACACATCACAGCCTCAGTCATTCCCTATCATTGAAGTCCCTGGGACACTTCTCTGACATAATCATTCCCTATCTTTAAAGATCCTGGAACATGTCTCTGGCACAGTCATTCCCTACCACTGAAGATCCTGGGACACGTCTCTGACACAATCATTCCCTATCATTGAAGATTCTGGGGCAGTACTCTGGCATAATCATTCCCTGTCATTGAAGATCCCTAGACACATAATGGTACAATCATTCCATATCACTGAAGATCCTGGGAGACATCTCCGGCACATCAGGTTAGCTGGCATCAGTTAAACTTTTTTTTTTTTTGAATGGTAGGATCCTTACTATAGTCATATCTTATGTGCATTCCAGATCAGGTACAAAACAAGTTAAAATGCTTTTAAGCAACATTCAAAGCTTTAAACAAGATAATTTGGTAATAGGGCAATTTTATAATCTGATAATTGCAGAATTTTAACCCCTTAGTAAACTCTCAAATTTATTGTGGTTCACCACCAAAGACAGTTAGCTCTATCCAAATATATGAACCAATGGACTGTGCAGTTAAAGTTAAGGAATCTTGCATCCTTTGTCATCGTCATTTGTTATAATTTTATTTGCTGTGCTTCTGAATACTTCAATAGAACTGACAGAATTAATGTTACTGAATCATTGTTACCTGATATATTTGCTAGAGTGTAGTTTGCAATGATATCTTGGATAATCACTATTTAGTATTTTATTTAAAAGGTATGTGAACCAATCTGCAAGAGTCTGAAGACTCGGCCATGTTAGATTTAATTGAATAAATGTAAAGCTTTGTTTCTAAAGTAGGTGCATGATTTCATTAAGCTATACAAACACAATTATTACACATCATTATTATAGGATATTTCCTGCACACTACTCTCAAAATGTGAGACCATTAGAAAGTACATTGACTGGAAGTAATAGAAGAATTGCATTTATTTTCTTGCCAGCCCAGTGGCATAATGGCGTAGTGGGATAAATCCCTAACTATGCTGTAGGTGACCCCCATTAGATTAGCATCTCAAGTGTCTGAAGTGCTGGCAGGGAGGGATGGGCACTCATTCTGGGGGGAGGGACATTCAACTCAGTCCTCTCAGAGGGGTGCTGTGGTCTATAAAGAGGGAGTAGCTCTCATGTGGTTTCTGGAATGAGCATAAGAGACAGGGAGGGACAAAATGGCAGGTTAAACACAGGTGCGCAAACACACACACACACACACACACACACACACACACACACACACACACAATACGCATTAAAAATCCCTTTCCTCTGAGTCATAGTTGCCAGCTAGAACCCCCAGAACATCTTTAGGTTCTAGGATGACCCCAGTCCGCAAATGGCAATAGTCCAGGGGATGAAAGAATGAACTAGTAGATCTGGTGATAGACAAGGAAATTGGGGTAAAGACAGGAAAGTATGAAGTAAGGGGTGAGGGAAAAAAAAAGAATTACAATCATTTTTATATCACCTTTGTCTTACTCAGGGTCATGGCAGAGCTACAGCTATCCAAATAACCAACAGGCACAAGGCAAAGGACCAGTCCTGAAAGAGATATTGGTCTATTGCAGGATGCATGCAATAATTCATTCATACTGTTTTTATACCTAGAAGTAATTTAGAGGATCACCAGTTCATCTAACATTATGGCCTTTGAATGTAGGAGGAAACCAGTGCACCCACTGAAGACCTGCACAGATACAAGAATGACATGCAAATTCCACATAGCAAGTGCCCAAGGCAGGCACTGAACCAGAGAACCGAGTATTATGACAGCAACACTAAGCAATGCACTAGTGTGCTACCCAACATCCATAAAAATGCCTCATTATTATTAACTCCAACCACAAAAGGGTGAAGCATGCGTAAGTACTTTATATCAAATTAACTCCAACTGCAAACAGGTGAGGCATGCATAAATAACGTATACTGAACCAAATTCTGGCTTTAGGTAAACTGGAACCCTAAGCAAAGGTACCACCCACATGCACATCACCCAAGTACCTCCCTTGCCCTCCATTTCTGGCCTGTCCACATCATCCAGATTACTTTTTTCTTCTTTCTCACATTTTGTCTTACTCTTCTGTTTTTTTTTTTTCCTGCATTCTTTCTTTCTTTCTTTCTTTCTTTCTTTCTTTCTTTCTTTCTTTCTTTTTTGAACACATCCTAAGTAGTCAAAAGTTCACTGTGATTTGAAGGAAATAACTTCCTTAAATCAGGCTCTGGAGGGTTCTAGGCCCCCAGAAGCCATTTGGATCCTAGATGATCTAAGGTGCATTTCAGAGTTTTTTAAGCAACCTGCTTTATCCAATGATGGTCTGAAAAAAAAGTCTAATTAAGGAAAGAAATGCAGTCTTATTCTTCAACTTTGATTGCTCCTGCATCCTTTTAACACACAGGACTGTACTGTAATAACTATATAGGAAATAATTTCATTAAGCCAGGGCTCTGGGGGCTGCTAGGACACCAGAAACAATGTGTACGTTGGGTAGGTGTGGTCTAGTGGTACAGGACCAGACTCCCAAGAACAGGTATATGAGTTTGAGGCCTGCAGGCCCAAACTTTTCTTTCTTTTGGGGGCAGTGCCAAGATGGCTAAACGAAGACAGCAAACTTTTAGAGCTCTGCAGTATTAGCTGTTAAAGCAGGAGAATAATTACATTTTTTTTTTACATTTTGACTGATGATAGTACTGTCTGCTAAATATCCAATTTTTATGAAGTTTCGTAAACATTTTCCTACCATTTTTACTTGGAGACTATTTTCCTGAAAGAAGGTGAGTAACTCCAAGCATTCTCATATTGACATTTCACTGAAGAAAGATTTACAACTGGTGACATCTACTCTCCAGGAACTTTCTTTGAAGATGGATGTTTTTCAAGAAAACTTAGAGAATCTAAGGGAAAACTGTTTTAAACAAACTGAAGTTTTCAAAGAAATGCTACAACAGCAGCAAACCAAAATATTAGACACAGAGAATGCCTTGAATGACATAGATGGTAGATTAAAAGAAAAAGAATTTCAAACCGATTTTTTATTAAAGCAAAACACCTAGCTTCTGTACAAAGTGGATGATTTGGAAAATAGAGAAAGGAGTTGTAATATAAGGATTTTTGGTCTTCCAAAAAAAAAAAAAAAAAAACTGAAGGTAAGGGCTTAATTTAATTTCTTAATGCTTGGATACCAGAAATATTAAATCTACAGGAGAGTTTTTCTATGGTATAGAAAGAGCCCACAGAGCCATAGATAAACCTATTTTATTTTCCTCATCTTCTCTTCCAAGGTCTATATTCATTACGTTTTTGTCATATATCGATAAAAAATTAATATTAAAAACTATGTGGAAGAAAGCCCCTTTGAAATATAAACAACATGTAACAAGATTTGATAATGACTATTCTTTCAAAACACTAGACCTTAGGAAATCTTGCTGGCCTCTTGTTAAATCTCTTAGGCAGAATGGCTTTAAAGCTCAGATAATTTTGCAGCAAAAATAAAAATACACCTGTCGAATGGAATAAGAATTTTTAATAATCTGGAGAAAGCTGCCACTTTTGTTAAAAACAACAGCCTTATACCAATGTCTAAGAATATACTTTGATTTTCTCCTTCTCTAAAAAGAACCTCAGACAAAAATGCTTTGTCTGACATGAAGAAGAAAAAAAACAAAACAAACCCCCCCCCAAAAAAACAAACAAAAAAATCCCTGTGTCCTGTATATCTGTAACTGCTGTAAACCGTCTGTTGTGATGATTACTAATCATACATGTTTAGTGATTCTAGAGATTGCTCTTATTTCTATGGTATGTTAATTTAGTTCTTTTTTTTTTTTTTTGAAAAAGAGAAAGGGAAAAATGAATAAGGGAAGTAAGAAGAGGAAAAATGCTTTATATGCATTCTTTATAAAAAAATATTATATATATATATATATATATATATATATATATATATATATATATATATATATATATATATATATATATATACATACATATATCTTACATCCTTTATCTTAGACCCCTTTACTTTACAAAAGTGAATAGTGTCCCATCAACTTTCAGTGCACTTTGTTGCGTTACGATTATTGGTCTGACAATTAACAATGGCAAAGTGCAAATAGAGCAGCATGAATAACGTAGTGAATACAGTAACTATCAATGAAAAGTGGAACACTCTGCACTTAGAATGAATGTGATGTTTCAACAGGGAATCAAATAGTGGTACACTCAAATACTTTTCTACTAATGTAGAGTTCATTTTCTGTTTTCTTTATTCTGAAAGATGCAGTAGAGTTTATCATCTTTTGAATTATTGAATTTAAGATAAGGGTTGGGGTGAGAGAAAAAGGGAGAACATTAGTAACTTCATATATGAAATACAAAGCATTGACACAATTACTTGACTCTCTTATGTTACCTTTACTTTTAATACTGAAAGTTCCTAACAAATTTCTCTATTACTTTGAAGACTACCCAGTTCATAACAGATGCACACTATAATACAGATTGCAGCCAGCAATCCTTGATGAGTGCATGTATTTTTGCATATGCATGTTCCAGTTATATGGATTACAGTTTTCAGCCGGCCATTTGTGCCACTGGTGTAGAGGTTTGAAGTTACATTACAATAATAATGACAACCTAACAGTATTGTATATTTGGGAAGTGTGGTTTTTGAACCCACAACCACTGACTACTCTCTAATACTGCATTGTTATTTTGTCTTACAGACTACTGCATGCATACTTTCCTTTTACAGTTTAGAGATGCATGCTCACTGTTATTTGAAAATGTGGAGCTAGTGCTTTGTGCTACAGAGTAAGGCATGCATACTTCCTTTTACAGTTGAAATATACATGCTCAGTTTGATACAACTGTGTTAAATACCAACTAAGCCATCCTTAACTTTTAATGCCACAATAACAGTACTGTTCTGATGCATACATACCACACGCTTCTCACATCCTTATCAATCTCACAGCATGGGACCTCAAATTCGATGTTTGCTCCATGGCATCTGTGAAAAAAAACAGAACAGAACAGAATACCATTAAGAATACCAGTCTTGACTATATTCAGCTTTTATCTCTTACAATTAGTCACTGTAATTGATATTTACACATCTGTGGGGTATCCCCCATATGAATTCCCTAATCCAATGGTCGAGGGTATCCTGCTTCCTCCTGCGGGGGTCATCAAAATGATATCAGCATTGTTCACTAGTGTAAGGGATACCTGTAGCACTGGACAAAGCCCTGACAATACTATTCCAGGCTTCTGACTTGCATTCTGAGCCTGAATAGTCCTGCTGCAGCAACCAGGGCCCATACTCCTCAACTAGGAGTCCAGTAAAGATTCTGGATTTCTGAATACCCCACCTTTGCACTCAGAAGCGCACTCCCTCACAGGAAACATGAGACATAACTACCATAGAACAAGTCCAATGTAGAATGAGCATTTCCCGACAATTGCACGTTGAATCCTGATGCTTTCCTGTCATTTGCGCATCTTGCTCTTACCGAGAGTGTGCACATTTTAGTTTTGCAACATTTGAAAATGTTGCACATTGCTTACCATCTTGCAAACATGGTAGTCGAAGGTGTGCACTGCTGGGCAACACATTTGCATGACAGTAAGTAATACACAACAGTAGCAAGCAATGTAACTTCAAGGTTATTTGACATATAGGCACTTGTGTAACTGCATTAGTCAAATGGGGAGGCCATGGCAGTCCAGATAGCAGAAATATACTTCCATGAACATAGTACACAGTTTACCCACAGTCATAATTTTAATAATACATGGACAAAACATTGATAAATAAATAAATAACTGAGACAAAATTAGTGTCTTTGCCCTGACACATATAACTATATATACCAGCTACACTATATCAAGTGTTATAAGTGAGAGTAACTATAATGTGAAGTGGAACAATATTAAAAGCGTATGGAATATGCTGTACTCGAATCCTGGACCATGTGTACAGAAGTCCTACACTTACAGCTTTTGCCACAAGAGGGTTGAGAAAACAGTTGTGTATATTGCAAGTCATTGCTATAATCTGCAATGTCACAACAGGAAAACAAAGTTTGCAAACCCTGTACTAGAACCCAGAACAATCTGCACTCCAGACCTACAATAAACACCTGCTGTCACAGACTACTTACATGACATTTCTTATCTTAGTATTTATTGTAAAGCTCTTGCTGTTAATTGCAGTGCAATGCCACTTATCATGTTTCTGCAATGGCCATTAGTATTAATTGACTGCATCCAGTTTATGTTTGTGGCTGTCTGGTTCCTGTCAGCAACCTGCGTTGTCCATTCATCCAGTTTGTGCACTGCCTCATTTTGTGCAAACCAGATGAGCATGACCAAACATATTTGTGCTAAGCTGTGCATTGTACAAACACTGGACCCCAAAAAAAAAAAAAAAAGGAGGAATAGTTGCAATGAGGAAAAATAATATATGACAGTAACTCAAACAAAATATGAAGAAAACTCAAGAAAGGGAAAAGTAATTGCTGAGGCTGTTATACAATCTGCTTTTGCTGCCAGCAATCTTACAAGGAAATGCTATCCACATCATACCTCTCAACTTTCCAGATATTTACCTCATATTTTGGGCTGTTCCTTGTTCCTTGTAAAATTTGTGGTTTTCTGGAAAATCAATGAAGACTGAAGTCAATAAATAATGACATACATTTCAACTTCATATCCTTCACAGTATGCTGGCTAACACAAATCCTGCTATTCCAGCTGCTTTCTAAGTTTATAAGAACAATATTTAAAAACTGTCCCTATTTGGGGCATTTGTCTCCCCATTATTTTAGTCTTTGTCCTGGTTTCTTGCACTTAAAGGTTGAGAGGTATGATCCACATTCATATTAGAGGTTTCATGGTTAGCAACGCTGGTGCGAATCACAAAACCTTTTTTATGTGTGTTGTGCTTTATTAATATGCATGGCCAGATGAAGATCAACATCGCACTTGAGAAAACATTACGTGCAGCCTCTGTGCGAAACTTACACTGAGTTTATTGAATCCTGGGGTTTATCTTTTCTTGTTTAAGTATAGGTGATACTACAGAAAATCCCCATGAAGGAGGACTTTTTTTTATTATTCTAAATTATTATGAAAACTTCATTCAGTAATTTAAAAATATTTAATATAAACAGATTATATAACTCCATACTTAAAACATCTAATCCTGGAGCTTTGCCATTCTTACATTTATTTAATGCATCTATAATTATAGTTAAGGTAATAGGTTTATTTAATAGTGAGATTTGTTGGTTATTTAGTTTATTGGTAATATTCTTCTTTAAATATTTATTGATAGTACAATCATTAAAATTAATGTTTTTATTTTTATTAAGATCTTCATGAGTTTAAAAAAAAGTAAGCATTTGCTATATGTCTGAATTAAGTTTATTAGCATGGGGATGTATAATATTACTGATTTGAATGTTTTTACTTAGCATCTTACTTCTATTAGTTATTCTGTGAAGATTTTTTGGAGTCATTGCATAACTTCACAGTTTTACTTTTTCTAAAGCTATCTACTTTACGTACTAAAATTGATTGATTTTTATCATTATTTTTTTTAAATAATTTTAGTGTTATTTGATTTCTTTGTTTGTTGTTCACTTCATGTATATCATCCTGTATTTTTAATAACTCTTTGCCCCACTAATTCATTTTGTTACTAGACCGCCTTCCCATTCTGTCTTTAATATGCATTTTTAAAGAATACCATAATATGATTTTAAAGCCGAAAGACACAAACAAACAAAAAAGCCATAATATGATTTTATTAACTTGACCATTATCATTAAATAAAAGAAGTCCTTTATTTGTTCTTTAAAGTAACTTTTAAATTCTTTTAAGTTTATCATGTATATTGGAATTCTGTAAATAACCCGGAATTTCCGTAAGTCCATTGTTAGATTAATATTTAATGTTATAATCAGATAAAGGGTGAGAAGTAGTTTTAAATAGTTAACTTTATCAAATAGATATATGGAAGCATAAATCCTGTCAATTTGAGTTTGTGCCCCATGTGCAAAAAATGAGTGAAGAATAATGATTTACCATCTGCATTTATTACTAAATAAATTAAATTATTATTATTATTATTATTATTATTATTATTATTATTATTATTATTATTATTAATCCATTTATTTAATGCTTTAGCTGGTGCTACAATTTTTGCATTCTTCTGCTGCCTTGAATCTTCATTACTAGATATACAGTTACAATTTCCAGCTAATATTAAACTACCCTTCCAGTAACTCTGTAATACATTTAAGTGATATTTTGCTACTCTTACACATCTTCCAGGGATTCAGCAAAAATTAAATTAGCAAGTATGTAGTGTTTTTGGTATTAAACTGAATTACTACAATTGTGTACATTCCTTTTGGAACATTAATAGAGTTTATTACCCTAGGCATTGCAATATACTTTTTCCACAGTATGGCAGTTACTACCCTTTTCTTATTAAAAAAGCAGATGATCATCCTTCATAACCTATATTATTTAAATAGTGCCTATCTTTATCTACTAAATGAGTCTCTTGTAAAAATGTGATGTTCCCTCTACTTATTTTTAAATACTTCATTAACGTTTTCCTTTTGTTGTCATTATTTAATGCATTTACATTGACAGAAACCAAATTAAAGCTATTCATATTTTATATTTGGGATAAATTTACTTACTAAGATATAATATGACACATTCAGCCACCAAATTAATTTGTTATTATGATTAGTACTCTAATATTTGCCTCTAATACTAATTTAGTTTTCATATTATTTTGAATCCTTCCTTTCTATGCACTAAATTACTAAATCTCCTAAGTAATAAGAGCAATATATATATATATATATATATATATATATATATATATATATATATACACAATTGTAACCATATATATTGCTAATAAAACATTACCATCCATAGATACAAAGTTCTTAATTTATCAGATAGACCAACTATAAAAGTATCTTTCCACTAACAAGTACCCAACATTTCATAAAGAACTAGTCAAAAGCTACCATAACTAACAAATTTTATATACATATATATATATATATATATATATATATATATATATATATATGCAGTGGTGGTGCTGCGGTAGCGTTGTTGCCTCACAGTAAGACGTTGTCCTGTTCGACTGTCAGCTAGAGCATCTTCTGTGTGTTGACATGCGTGAATGGGCGTACCTTCGTTGAAGGTTGTGCGTCAGGGCCGGCAACTCGGCACGTAAAAATCTACTGCCAATCATTAGCGGACCGGAGTTCCGCTGTGGCGACCCCTAACTGGGAAAAACCGAAAGACACAACACACACATATATATATATATATATATATATATATATATATATATATATATATATATATATATATATATATATATATATATATATATATATATATATATATATATATATATATATATATATATATATATATATATATATAAAATATATTTATTTATTTATATGGGTTCCCTTCAGTTGATTAAAGTTTTAAAACTTTGAATTTCATATGGCCGAGACCATGTGATTGAAATTTTAAAACTTTGAATGTTCTTAATGAAGATCTCCATACAGTACGGGATGGGAAATTTTCCCTTTTCCTCACTGTAGTGCGATCTCGGAGTAGGTATATTTAAATAGAAGTCAGGTGTTCGAAGTTTTTAAATGTATATGTATGTATATATATATATATATATATATATATATATATATATATATATGTCAAAAAGACTACAGATTTAAATATTTTATTATTTAGAATTATTTTATTTGTCAAGACTTTAAAGATTAATAATTTATTAAAACTAATCTCAAGGATTAAGTAATCTGATAAATAATGTAATATATATCAGTTTATATAATATTAATTAGAATTATCTGCCAAATGTTTCCAGACTATTTGGCCATTTAAACACCAATATAATAAAATATTTAGAACTAAAACTAAAGCAGAATGGAATATAAAAGAAAGAGGTTATCTGTGAGACTTTGGAGATGGTAAGCTTTTAAAATTTACCAGACAATTATACAAAATTAATGCATTTATGCATTTCATACTGAATAATATCTTCTATGACTCTAACAAACTCTATATTGGTTTTAACAGTATAAATGACTGTACCTAATATTTGTATATCACCCTCAGTATGGTAGATGTCATAACATCTAGAACTCATTTTACTCAGTAAATTAATTTTTAAATACATGCACATTACTGTGTTTGTTGTAACAAATCTGGTGTATAACAGGATCAAAAACTGTTGTGATTCATAATGCACTTAAATGCTTCATTATATTCATTATATTCATTTCAGATCAGTTTTTCCTCTCCCAAATGAAAACATTTTACAAAATCTATCTTGATCTCTATCAGAAATGAAAGAACTTACTCGGCAAAAAAGCATTCATACTCCAGCTCTAACTTGCAAAATGTCTTAGGTCAAATAGTCTTGATAAACTTAGTGATATGCTAAATATGCTAAATATAATGAACCTTAAGGTTTATGTAACTATATTTGTTTTAGATTTTAGATTTTAAGATCTATTCAGATGTCATTTTATGCAATTTTCTTTTGAAATTATGTGAGCATTTATATATTTATTAGATTAGGTGTCTAATTATGCTACCTTCACTTTTAATTGTTCTCTGGCATTCTACCCCATTTCATGTAACCTGCATTTCTATGGTCTCCCATCATAGAACAAATACACTTCTGACTCACTAATATTACTCTTTTATTAATATCACATAAAGAATTTTCCCTCCTCTGAGCATTCACTTATTATTCAAACAGAACTCACCCTTTTTATTATTTCTAATACCATAATTAATCTTAAATATAAATAGAAGTATACTCTTGTCTGCCTAGTTTGTGTTTCAAATCTTAACTTTAATATTTAACAACAGCATGAGAGGATGACAATTCATTGCATATACTAACTGCTAATCCCATGCCTTCTTCTAGTTTCTCATGTTTTCTAATCATTCTAGACTATCTTAGTCAGCAACAAAATATCTAAGTGTCTCTGTCTCCTGCTAATACATACAATTAGTGTTGATAGCTCAGCTTAATCAATTATCAGTCAATACAGTGTAAGTAAACTGCATATTGGAAATAAAATAATGCATAATGTTACTATAATTGTTGCAATTCCAATATTTCTCTTCTAAATATATATTTTAAAGTTAAGAAGTTATTTTGAATGTTTCTCACATCTACATTTGGTGCACAGTTCAGTTCTCTTCTTCTCATCATTGCAGCCACAGTTAATTCACTTCCTGTTGTCATGGACATCAGCACTGCACCTTTGAACTCTTCAGAGACCCATATTATCACCAAGTAGCTCGAGGAGCAGGTGGAAAGCAAAACAAGTAAGGATCAAGTTGTTGCATAACTAAAGCATTCATCAGTCTCAAGCTCATATTTAAGTGCTGATTGTCTCATATGTGACCTGTGAAGGGAATATGTTAAGAAAGAACAAACAAAACACAGTCACTAATGCTTTAACACTGCAATTCACAATATTGTTTGCATCTAATGTTCATTTAACCCATAGCATGCAAAATTAATAGAAACAAAATTTTTATCTTATATAAAGTAAAAATGTCCTATTCTCAAAAACTGTAACTTACTGACATTCTAACAAACCTAATATAGACGCACACACACACACACACACACACACACACACACACACACACACACACACACACACACATATATATATATATATATGTGTGTGTGTGTGTGTGTGTGTGTGTGTGTGTGTGTGTGTGTGTGGGTCTGCATCTATATCCCAAAAAGCCACAATACCGAAGACTGGAAGATTGAGACGAGAAGGACAAAACTCACAATCACGAATCATGAAAGTATTCCCAGGGCAAGTAAACACTTGTCTACAGGGGGAGTTATGCCCTTTCTCCACTGTAGTGTGATCTTGGAGTTGGTATATATAGTTGGGGGTTGTGGGGGTATAGCCCCCCATCTAGGTGGGTTTTAGCTGGTGCACTGTGATTTACTGTTGTTTTAGGAAAGTGTATACTTGCCCTGGCAATACTTACATGATTTGTGATTGTGAGTTTCATCCTTCTCGTCTTGATCTTCTGGTCTTCGGTATGCTGTTTTCAGGATATAAAAGTGGACCCATATATGTGTGTGTGTGTGTGTGTATATATATATATATATATATATATATATATATATATATATATATATATATATATATATATATATATATATATATATATATATATATATATATATATATATATAGTAACATAATATGCATATTCCTAAACATGTAGTATGCTTATGTTTAAAATGCATAGACATACTTTCATTTGATGTGAAGCATATAGTCCTATATAAATCATTTACTTAAAGGATAAATTTATTGCTTCAATAATCTAAAGTTATATAATCAGAACATAAATGTTACTTGCTTTTAAGTTTTCTAACTTTGGAAGAAGTTTTTCATGCATTCATCTCTCTCTTACACTCTTACACTTACAATGTGTCAAATATTTTGATACCTTCAGGAAGGAAGATTTTTATCTTTGCCAGAATTTCCCAGAAACAATATAGTAACTTTAATGTTATTAAGTTCTTTACTCAATGGCAAGTAAGTTTTCTTCCTGGAATAGCCACTGTCAAATCTGATTAGGTGCTCACCCTTTGTAATAGGTGGGTTAGACCATGTTGCTTTTGGTATTTAATATTTTCCCATGTGGGCATGGATTTAGCTGTTACTGAACATGGTTAGTTTTCCTGTTTTGAAGGTGGTATCAAAGATCTATGAGCCCACTTCATCTTAAAAAATAAAGTTTCAAGTAGTTTCAAGTTTTTGTGCAACCAATTTTTTAAAAAAGGTTATTATATTATCTACTTCATATTTTTCAGGTATACCATACATTATGACATTGTTTCACCTCAGTCTATTTTCTAAGCCATCCACTTTATCTTTAAGTCAGTTGTTATTTCTTAAAATAAATTCAATTTGGAACTCACTTTTAGTTTTTCTCCCTTCATGGTCATTTAAGGCTTCTTCTATGCTATTATTTTGTACACTATGCTGCTTCATAAACGTTTCCAAATGGTCCATTTTCTTTCTGCATTCTTCTTTAAAACTTTCTATTTTACTATCGGGTTTATCCATTTTCATCGCTACATCCTGCAATCTTGATATTAGTGACTGGATATCCTTTTTGACAGAGGAATTCTGCGTACCATTTTTTGAATAGCTCATTGTATATCCTCCTCCTTTTTCTTTATCAAGTAGATATTCTGACAGGATAATTGCAACTTTTAAAGAACTTCAGACTACAGTTTTCTTTTATTAAATATAAACAGTTATCAAGTATTTCAAAAATATTATTTTTAGTTAATATTTCTGTCAGTAAATATTTTTGAGTTGCAGAGCTTTTGCCCTCTTCTGCTCTCAGTGTGCCATCTTGGCCAGGTCTCCCTACTCAGTTGTTTTACATTGCCAAGATTGTAGTAGGTAGGCTGTCAGCCAGTCTCTCATAGTGAATGAAAAAGCAATAAACTGGTCTTGTAATGCATGATTCCTTAATTATACAGTCCAGATATGAAATGTTCACCTACTTACTCCCATCATCTGGCACAAATTCCAGATGTATAAAAATCATCTAAGGAGTAGTGACTAACCCACACCCACATAGACCACAAAGAAGGACGCTGGCTCCAGAACTGGCACTGTGTATATAAGTAAGGGCAACTAAATTTAGCTGTTAATGTTCACTCTCCACCATGCTCTAGTCTACCATCATCTCTACCATCATCCTGCTCTAGCCTGCCAGCCTACCAGTTAACTGGATCATACATGACCTCCTACCCTTCTCTTTGTGGGGTGGCAAGCTCACACTATTGCTCTATGCCATCTTTTTGGATTGAGTTTAACTAGACTAAGCAGGCCACTAAGCAACTTATTGACAGATTTCACCACAAGCTTGGCTTCAAAAGTGGGTCATTATATCATGTTCTAACTAATTTTTTTTCTTTTTTGTTCTTAAAAAGGACAGTTACTGAGGGTCATTTTGTGGATTATTTTTTTTTCTGACCTTCAACTCAGCAAGGATGGAGAATGCTTTATTGTGGACATTGTCAAGAGGTGGGAGAAGCACTATGAAATTTTATGATGTAGTGGACATGCATTCTCTTGTAGGCAGGGTTAGAGGCAATCAATGTGCAGGGTCCATTTCTGCTGATAAAATCACTTTGAAAAATAAACAGTTCTGTTAATGAAAAGTTGTGTGAGTAGATGTGGTTTGGCTAGAAGTGTTAAAGGCATTGGATATTGTTGATTAGTCATGATTAATTCATCTTTTCAATCTTACGTAGAAGACTAAGGCAGAAATTATGGATTGACAAACCGGGAAGGTGACTCTATGTGCAAAAAAAAAAGGGGCGACAGAAAGGCGTGTCCTATTATAGGGGATCATGATCCTTAGATTCCCTAAGAAAGCATAGAGCAGGATGTTGGAAAGCAGTCTTCATCTAATAGCTAAGCTTCTGGTTAAGAAGGAATAATGATTCTGTCCTGGCCTTAAATTAGTGAATCAAATATTTTTCCCTTGCACAAATGCTAGAGGGATCCTGGAAGTTCACCAATATGGTATACATGTATGCATGTGTTTTATGGACCTAGAGAAAGAATATGACTATAGTGTGGAGTCCAAGGTAACAGCTGCACACATTTCATTTCTTGTATTAGCTGAGATAAAGTTCTATCTGCATTCTTTTTTTTTAATATTTTTATTGAGTTTCCATATAATAAAAAACAAATACATAAAAAGAGTCAAACAAACTAGGAAATTGGATACAATGAACATTCAATGCATTTATATCATAATCATTTTGATAAGATATTCATTAGATATCAGTTTTATCAAATAAGGATTCCAATCTAATCCAACAAACAAAATGTGAGCTAGTGTAGTTGTATCTTAACTGAGTAGATGATTTTTTTCACTTTTATACAAAATAGTGGCAATTTCAATAAAATATTTAAACAGAGGAGATTCCTGTCTTTTCCATCTTCTACTAATATCCTTCCTGGCTGTAGTCATTAGGCCACTAAACACTGTTAAACTATCTTTTAATACTTTTAAAGTTGTCAGGTACAGGAGCACCCATAAGAACAGACGAATCTTGTTAGGATTCAATTTAAGACCACAGTCCTTCAAAGAAATTTTGTATATCAAACTTTTTTTTATAAATATTTACTTTTTATAAAATGCATGAACCAAATCAGTTTTGTTTATTTTCTTACATTGCCAATAACTAGAAGTATCAGATTTATATTTCTTCTTTATTTTATATGAGGTTATGAAAGTTGTTGTTGTTAGACATTTATTTCCAATCCAGGCCTCTAATTGTAATTCCTTTAGTTCAGTTAAATTACTAGTTTCTAAAATGTCCCAATAGTTTTTTGTGCTGCTACATTTGTTTAATATCTAATTTATATATTTTAGATAATATTTTTTGTACTGATTTTTCATTTGACTACAACAGATAAATAAATTGCACATTCTGGAATTTCTTTCTTCTCATCATCTGGCAACATTGATAGTTTAATATTTAAGATCTATTTTATCTTATTGATCATTATCCAGTCAGAACTACTCTTATCAGTGTTATCTGTCAAACTATTCACTTTGAATTCATCTTCACCCTTCTGCTCCATCATGACACCTGCTAACTCTAACCAGAACACTAACCCTAACCCTGCTCCTATCTGTAATGTGCATCTGACCTTAAAAAAGACCTTCATATAACACTACCACTACTTAAAATAGCTTTGACACTTACTACATGTGCACACACACACACACACACACACACACACACACACACACACACACACACACACACACACACACACACACACACACACACACAACTCTATCCCATAACCTATCCCTGAACCTAAGCCACACACGTTTGCAAAAATATAGACACATACACACCTAGCATACATCCTACTTACCTTTTTTTTGACAAAGCAAACATAAATGCCTGTTTGATGAACTGGAGATTCAAAAAAACATCCTTGCACTTCCACCTGTGAATCAAATGCGTGGCACCCATATATATATATATATATATATATATATATATATATAAACATATATGGATCTAGGACAGTTGAACGAAACTTCAACATCCCATATCCACAATAACCGAAGACACTTTAACGAAAGCGCTTTCACTGAAAAAGCGCTTTCGTTAAAGTGTGTTACAAAACAAAATAAAAAAAAAACCAATAAATCTACTTTTATGCAAGGGGGCAAGCCCCTTATCTGCACCGTAGTGCGACCGGCACAACAAGCATACTTATCCGAAAGTGCTGCTTCGGTGAACAGCACTTTTGGTTAAGTATGTTCATTGATTTCTGCTTCGGCAGTAAGTGCCGTCAGGGATCAGTATGAATCCCATATACATATATATATATATATATATATATATATATATATATATATATGTATGGATTCCATACATTTGGTTGAATTACACTTAGTCAAAAATTATACCAGGCATTGCAGTTCACTGAAAGCTCACTTGACTGAAAGCTCACTTGGCCGAAGTATATTTGATCAAAAAATGGAATATAGCCCCTGCCCCACTGCAGTGCAACCCTGGAGTGAGAATATTAAATAAGGGGGGTGTGGGGGGCAATTTTAATGTATTCACTATTATAAGAAGGTATATCCATTAGAAATGCATTAATATATATATATATCTTTAGTAGAAACTATTAGCATAATGTGGGGGGCTACACCCCCCCACTTCCCCCTTATTTAATATTCTCACTCCAGGGCTGCACTGCAGTGGGGCAGAGGCTATATTCTATTTTCAACCAACTGAACTTCGACCAAGTGAGCTTTCAGTCAAGTGAGCTTTCAGTGAAGTGAAAAGCCTGGAATCATTTTCGACTAAGTATAATTCGACCAAATGTATGGAATCCATATACATATATATATATATATATATATATATATATATATATATATATATATATATATATATATATATATATATATATATATACATACACACATATAGATATATAAATAGACATATATATATATATATATATATATACATATATATATATACATATATATATATATGTGTGTGTGTGTGTGTGTGTGTGTGTGTATATACAGATATATATATATATATATATATATATATATATATATATATATATATATATATATATATACATATATATATATATTTTTTTCAATCAGTTCTAGTTAAATTCCACATACTTATTAATAAGGTGTGCAAAATAAGCAAATTTTACTTTTGTACTCAAAAGTGTCTTTTAAATTTAGGGCAGGATTCACAATGGCTTGCACGGAGTCTAAGAGTTGTGTCAGACTCCATGCAGCCATAGCGATCCAGGAACAGCCTGAAATACCGTGTAAGAGACCAGCTAAAACGTCTCTTACACGGGCAGGGCGTGGATATGCTAATTACCTCACTTGCAGCCGAAATGCATGCAAATGAGGTAGATTAGCGATCCACGAAGCTGAAACCAGCACGTGTAAGAGTCGTGTTAGGTGGAGAAATGTACTCAGTTGACAACTGAGTACGTTTCTGCAAATAACACAATGGAGCCATGTCAGCTCCAAATAAAGTGTGCATATGTATCAGGCAGCATGCCAATGGCCAAATATGTCGCCATTGGCACGGTAACCCAATGCAAACATGAAATAAAATAAAAAAAATTTTCGGCGATCGGCGAGGTTTAAATGCAGCGCAGCCCTGCGTAAATGGGCTGCGCTATATAAAACATAAAAATAAAGGTTTGAAACCCACAAATGTGGGTTTTATGCAATGCATGGATTTATAATGCAGGGACTAGCAGGCTGAAAACAACATGGCCACCGTTTAGTGGTTGCTAAGGGGGGAAGCTGAGTGTAAGACACGTAACTAAGCATTAGTAGGCAATCCTATGTAAATGAGTGGTAGGATAGTGAATTGCACTGTCACATAGCAAATGAGCACATTCCGTGTAGTGTAAGAGTTAGATAAGGGGGAGTAACAGAGTAGGAGATAGGTGACATCACAAGGGGGAATGTTAGAAAGAAATCAAGCTCATTGGAGCAAAGTGGTATGTGAAAGATGTCAGTCACACAGCATAGAAAGAGGAGTGTCAACAGATAAGCATGGGAAAGTCAAGAAATGGAAGGTGTACACTGTGGCTAACACCAAAGTTTCTTGCTGTGCGTGCATGCGCATGTGCACGCTGGGAGGCGCGAGTAAGACAGAGTGTGCACGTGTAAGGCAGAGTAAGCATGTAGGAGCCTGTTTAAAGATCTGTAAACCTGTTTGCGCTGGTGTGTGCGCGTTTTAACCCTAATAAGCAGATTGTAGTCTGTGTAAGCATGTGTGCGCGAGTGGTAGCCACTGTGAGCGTGTTTTTGCTGGTATGCGTGTTGCTCCCCCCTGAGGAAACAGAGAGGAAAAAGGAAGCAGAAGAAATAGTAGGAAGCTAGCAGGGAATACTGGTAGAGCTAGCAGGTGAAAACAATTAGAAGCAGGCAATTACACAGGCAGAATACTAGCCCAGCCCAGCACTTAAAACACTGCAAACAGCATTGCAGCATGTTTCTCTCAAGAGACACTGCAAGACAGGAGTAAGCTATTAGAAGTGAAAACTGAAAAAGCTGCATACAGAACAAACATGCTAGGGGCTGCCATAGCTGTTATAAGGAGACATAGGAGACTTGCTGAGGGTGGTGACAATGCAAATGCTGCCAGACAACCCACAGTGAGGTGACGGAGAAGAGTGTACAGGCCCAGGGTCACCTACCAGGGGTTACATGAGCTGTAGATAGTGGAGCGCTATAGAGTGGACAGAGACCTCCTGCAGCAAATTGTTGAGCTGTGCAGGCCACGCCTCACACACAGAACCAACAGAGGGGAACCCATCCCAGTGGAAACCAAGGTATGTGTTGGCCTAAGAATACTAGCAACAGGTACCTTCCAGAGACCAACTGGTGATATGATGGGTATCTCACAGGCATCTGCATCCAGGGTACTGCAACAGTTCCTGGATGCCATGTCAGCACATGTCGGAGATCATGTATATTTCCCCAATTCCCATGAGGCATTGGCCAGCAATATGCGACTCTTCCAGCAAATAGCGGAATACCCTGAGGTAGTGGGTGTAATAGACTGCACGCATATACGCATCAAGGCACCAGCTGGTGAGCGGGGTAGGGCCTACATCAACCGCAAGGGCTTCCCCTCCATCAACTGCCAGGTCATGTGTGATGCCCAGGGCATAATAATGAATGTGTGTGCTGGTTGCCCTGGAAACTACCATGATTCCCATATCTGGCATCTGACAGAGCTGTACCAGACATTTGCCAATGGGGACATCCCACATGGTCACTTAGTGGGGGATGCTGGATATGCACTGGAGCCGTGGCTGATGACACCCATCAGAAATGCACACACACCTGAACAAGAATGCCATAATGAGGCACACGCACAAACACGAAATGTAATAGAGCTTGTGTTTGGGCTGCTCAAGTCACGGTTCCGGTGCCTGGACACATCTGGTGGAGCCTTGCAGTACTCACCAACTACATGTACCCAAATTGTCATGGTATGTGCTATGCTACATAATATGATTCTGCGAAAACAGCTGCAGCAGGACCAGCATAAGGCCGGGACAAACAGCCCCCCACCATTGCCAAGGCCATCACAGGCAGAGCGTGACTCGGAGGAGGAACAACCTGAGCCTGCCCCAGTAGGTAGAAGGAGGTGTGCCCAGTATGCCCTGGCCTTGGCAAAGTGGCAATGCATAGTACATACACTGGCTCAGTAGGAACCCTGGGAATGATACCCCTCTCTGACTCACTCATATAGTAACAGGGACGCCTAACATGACACAACCTGCTTTCAAACATGTACAGGGAGTGTAGTATATGCATCCGACATAGGCAGCCCTGCAGCACCACCTGAGGCATGATTGCCATGTGTTAAGCAATGTAACACCATCTAGTATATGCAAACATGATGACCCTGCCTAACACCTCACCCTCACCAAGCATGATGCCACACTATGAAGACAACAAGATCAAGTACAATAATTGGCTGAAGTATTGCTGTTAGCAAAGAGGAACAAATGGCTGACAGCCTGGGATGACATGGCGAGCAAGACATGATGCCCCACCTGCTATGGATGGCACGCACCCAGCACACCTGGCTGTGTGGATACTGGCAAAGGCTGTTGTCACCCCCACTGTGCCTTGAATAGGTACGGCTGGAAACACAAACCCACCACCATAGGTAGCACAAGGGATAACAACCTGGACGTAATGCTACCCAATGCCAGAAGTCTAAACTGCAAGGTGCATGCATACCAAACCCACCTCAGCATAGAGAATGGTAATATCTGTTCTGTAACAGAAACCTGGGTCAAGGCACAGAAGAGCACCCTAATACTACCAGGTTATGCCTTATACCATGCTCTACAGCCCCAAAACATGGAACAAACTACAATAGGAGTCTGGCTATCAGTAATTGTCAAGGATAACCACACCCTCAGGTTGGTACCACAGCAAGAAGCAGCATGGACTATCCACGGGCAAGTAACAGTGGCTCAAACTGCGTCCCTGTTTGCAGCCTGCTACAGACCACCCTCACAAACCCAGGAACCCCAGCCAGCCTTCCTGAAGACACTGCAGAGTAGGAATGTCTCAACAAATACCAAACAAGGCACACACAAAGTATGACATAGGTGGCAATCCATTATGTACGGAAGAAGTAATCAGGGACCTAGGGACACAAGTGGACGGTAACCCATCATGTGACACTCACATTGTCAAGGTGGCCAGGAAGACCTGCTATATTGCCCACCTTAATATGAAAGGATGCACATGTAGATCAAGAAAGGTCACTGTGCCCCCATACTTTTCCCTTATCAGGCTCATACTTGAGAACAATGCCCCAGTTCGGATGTACCTTACCTGACACCTGCAGCAGTTAGAAAGACCCCAAATGTACCTCACCAAGAGGATAAAGGGTCCAAACATTTGTCATCTGCTGCCTGGCTGAAGAAACCACAGCCCAATTCACATGCATACTGCCCAGTCAGAGGCGATGTATGCCTGATGTACAAGGCCATGTCCAATCCAGAATGAATGGACATGCTCCACTGCAGAAACTCTAAATCCAGCAGAGACACCACAGTGAGATATCTGAACCTCCACACATAGATAAATAGGATGTGCTGGAGAGACAGATCCATAACCCAGAGGCTCCTTACACTCTGGAACAGAATCCCAGTCCATGATAGGCTGAGCTCCACACTCATGCTCAACAAGAGAAATCCGGTCAAGTGCATGGGAGATAGTACGTGTACACTGGGGGCCATCCCTGTGTCACATCTAGTAAAGTAAACCCTAAATGGGCATAATATGCACATTTCAAGGGGTGTCAAAAGCCACACACAGTCTGTCTATGCTCAAACATGGCCAGGGCAGATAGCCTAGTATGAACCTATGAACCTATGATGATACAAATTGTGCAGGACACAAAGGATAATCACACAGCTGTCCTAACTGATGGTAGGAACCATGGTGATAATCCACAGATATGCTCTGCAGTACTTAAATATCACAAACAATACACCAAACTCACACACATTGCCAACATCCAACCTAACAGATTCTTTGCAAACTCCCCACCAGCACCAAACTGCCAAATATCTATCCCAGCAGAGTGCTGGCCCCCTGACATTGCAGATGCTGAGGTAACAGCCAGCATCTACAAAGCACACCACACAGCATCAATGGTACCAGATGGTGTCCTGGGTTGTGTCCAACAAGTACTGTAAGAAGAATGGAACACCAAATAGCACTACTGCGCACTCACAGTCTTACCAAAGGATATGTACCCAAAGAGCAGTGTACAGCAACAGTGGTCCCTCACCACAAAGGTGGTGCCTGAATGGATACTGCAAACTATCACCCCTCAACCCTGACTATCTTGGTTGGCAAAGTAATGGCGAGGATGATCATGGATCCCAGGAATAACGAGATTGGGTACCTACAGACATTGGACCCTACCCAGTATGGCTTTCATAGGGCAGATCCTGCCCCTTAAACATGTCTGACTCATGTGAGACACACACCAAGGCCATTGATGAGGGGAATGTGGTTCACACAGCCTATCTGGACCTTGCTAAACCCTTCCATACAATACCCCAGTTGTTCAGTACAGATAAGCTCACCAGCCTAACTATAAACCCCTATCCAAGTAGATGGGTTGCAAACCAGCTCAAGGACAGAACTGACCTGGTCAGACATGCTGCAGCCATGTCAGACTACAAACCAGGTACAACTGGCATCCCACAAGGCACGGTCCTGGGACCTCACTTGTATGCTATATATGTCACATAGGTACAGGCCAACATGGAAGGACTCTGTCTGAACAGGTTCGCAGATGACTACAAACTGTCCACCATATCGGACCCTCCAGCTGACACAAGCATCCTACAAAAGGCACATATAGAAACAGACAAGTGGTGCCACAGCCATGTCAACAAGCTAAATGCAGAATAGTGTATAGTCATCCCCTGTGAAACACAGTACGTGGCCACAAATTACCACATAGGTGTTAACCCATTAAGTACATCAGGAGCAATAAGAGACCTGGGGACACAAGGTGATAGATATCCTGCATGTGACAACCATGTGTCTGTAGTGGTTATAGAAACATACCATATACCCACCTAATCATGAAGGTAAGCACAGCTGGGTCAGGGTAGGTCATTGTGCCTCTCCAGTCATCCATCAGCAGCCTCACAATTGCGTACAATGGCCCTTGTGGGATGTACCTTAGCAGACACCTGCATCATCTGGAAAGACCCCACAGATACCCCACCAGGAGGATCTCAGAGCTGTAACAGATGCCATGTGTTGCCTGATTAAACAAACTGCAGCTCCACACAGTGCCATACCACCTGGCTGGAGGTGATCTGTGCCTGATGTATAAAGCCATGACCAAGCTGGAATCAATGGACATATGGCACCATGTAAAATCTGAATGCTGGTGACCTATGCAGATGACAGGCCTGAACCCCAGCACAGACATAAACAGGACATGCTGTACTGATTGGTCCATAACCCAGAAGCTCACTCCACTCATGACTAAACTCCCAGTACAGGTTATCCAGGGAGTCCCTCATTGACTGTCATCCAGAGGAATCATGATGACTGGGTGGGAGATGTTAGGTGTACCCTGGATATCACCTGTATGTCACGGGTAGACAGAGGCACAGCACACTAACCTTGACATATGTCATGGCAAACACCAGTAAATATGTGTGTTGAAGGACAAACACTCTCTGACTAGCATTACAAATGGCCTTGGGCACATGGCCATTGTTTGTCACTGTCCACACAAGTTGTGGAATACATTAACAATGTTGGACAATCTTGTTCTATGTTGTCCATATCTGAACAAAATGCAACATGGCCATATCTGCACAACTGGCCCTCAACCAGTCTAGTGTGCTCACTATAAATATTACAAGCAGTGATAGGACTGAAACCAATGATACTGTCCACCACAGTGAAAGTACTGAACCAGTACACTATACAACAATACACTGTTTGGTCAGTATGAAAGGATGTTGACAACTGTATGCAAACTATCCCATGGCAACCCTGCAGGCACAGCATAATGCCTGTTAGGTTCAGACACAAAGCAGTTGGGCAGTAAGAACACAACCTGACATCCAACACTCAACTGTACATGTGAAATATAGATGAAGTCCACACACAAACACAAATGTGGAGGACCACAGATCCCAACATATGGAAAGTTCACACTGGGCATGCTCGCACACTTAGATAAATGAGACGTGTCAGTCAAGAAGCCATAGAAACTTCATATCGACCCATCTCATTACTTAATGTTGATTATAAAATGTTTATGAGTATTTTTGCTGATAGATTGAAGACAATCATCCCCGGCATTATAGATATAGATCAGACGGGCTTCATTGTAAATAGAAATACTTTTGATAATATAAGAAGAACTTTAACATTAATTGATTTTGCAAATAGGAAAAAGAAAGATTTAACACTTATTAGTCTTGATATAGGTTCAGCATTTGATTCAGTAAGTTGGGACTATCTGTTTACCTTACTGAAATGCACAAACTTCTCTGATGCATTTGTAAATTTAATTGAGCATTTATACAAAGGAATGGCTTATATTAAGGTAGGAACATATGTTTCACAAAAAATACCCATTCTTAAAGGTACAAAGCAAAGATGTCCACTTTCTCCACTATTATTCACTTTAGTAATGGAGCCTTGGGCTAATTTGATTAGAAACAGTACTGACATAGAGGGTTTTGAAATAGACGAAAATACAACATCAAAAATTCAACTTTTGCAGATGATGTTCTAATTACATCAGCAGGATCTAATTCTTCTATGCAGTCTTTATTTGATAAAATGATGAATTTTAAAAGTATTTCTGGTTTAATATTCAATGAAGAAAAACTAAAATACTACCTATATATACACGAAGAATATTCTCATTAGTGATTTTACTAAATATGTACCCAATTCAGGTCAGATAACTTATTTAGGTATAATACTATCTAAAGATATTAAATCTATTATATATAATAACTATAATACCTGTTTTCTTAATATACAAAATCTTTTAATACCTGGAATAATATGTTTTTTACTATGGAGGAGAGACTTACAATTATTAAAATGATAATATTCCCCAAGATTTTATACTTAATACAATCAATAATACTTTCACCTACAAAAATAATTATCAAGAAACTGAATACACTAATGTTAAATTTCTTATGGGCACCTAATAGACCTACGATTGCATTAAAGAAACATACTAATAGCTGGTCTCAAGGGGGTATTTCTTTTCCAGACTTTAATTTATATATTATCTCTTCTATTATAAAAGTTATTACTTTATTAATAGATCAGTCATATATCGCAAAATGGAAAAATTATTGGGAGCTAATTAGTATGCACTTCATGAAAATCTCCTTAACACATAAAAATATGATTGTAACTAACTCCATGTTGTGGTTGCTAAAGGAATTTTGTACTCCACTTATTACACCTAAACATATGGTTTGTTACCCATTAAATATTATTATTAGTTATCGTAACTTTATATTCATGCACCCTAAGTATAGGGAATGGAATTTTATTGTATTCCCTATAATGTATACTCAGGGTATGCTTATGTCATCTACTTCTGAAGGAGCTCATTTAGCTATAGATAATGATCTAAAGTACTGGTATCAGCTGATATCTGATAATAAAGTTAAAAATCTAGATTTCTTAAAACAAGAATTTGATCTAAGAGAAACTTGCTGGTTAGAGGTTCAGATCTTTAGACAACATCTCATTGATAGAATAGATCTAATGTCTATAACAGTTAAAGAATCTATTCCAAAACTGATTGATTACTTGATATTAAATTTACAGCATAAAGTTTCTGATAAAGGTAAACTTTCATATATACATAAAATTATCAGACAAGAAACTTTTACAGTATAGATTCATACTGGAATTATTTCACCTCTATTAATGGGGACCCACCAACTCAACAAGATAAACAATATATATTGGAATCTGCTTATAGAACTACATCTTCCATTGTCTGGAGACTTTATACATGGAAATTTTTACATAGATCTTTTTATACACCTTTGATGATGAATAAAATAAATAATAAAGATAATCTATGTAAGAGATGTAATGTAGAAATTAATGCTGACTGGGCTCATATGTTTTATGACTGTATGAAGTTGAAAGAATACTGGAAGTCAATTAATGAATTTTTGCAGGCTCTTTTTACAGATAATTTCATTATTTCTAAGTCTCTTATATTATTCAACACACCTGTACCTCAATGTGTTAAAAGATTAAGCTTCCCTTGTTATGGTCTATCCTAGCAGTGGCCAGGAAAATAATAACTAGAAATTGGATTTCAGATACACCTCCTTCGTTCAATGAATTTTAAAATGTTATGAATATAATGTGCCATATGGAAATAAGCACAATTAGAATGAGAACAACTAGAAAAACATCATATTATATTGTATGGGATAATTTACAAAATTTGTTAAAAAAATTCTAATTTCAATAGCACGGTATTTTAGTTTAATTAATTGATCTAATTGTAGTGGATGTCTTTGTAAATAGTTTAGTTGTTTTGTTGAATATTATAATAATACCTATTTTTAATTACTTGTATAAAATTGTTATGATATTTCTCTTATATGTTAAAACAATAAACCTGTTTTGAAAAAAAAAAAAGAAGCCATAGAAACTGTGAACTGGGCATGCTCACACACTTAGGCCATGTCACAGTTCAGCAGTTGCACACACATATCTGGCATTTGTATGTGTTAACACAGGAACCTCCCACAATACAGAAATCTGCCCAGTGCACACAGTGAAATTACAACAGAGACATAAGTAATGTACTGGATCCCACTCATATGCAAACATCTGCCACAGTACACAAGCTGTTCATAGAGATAGGGAAAGCTATGTCAATAAAGACCCACAAACAGTATATGAGCAACAGATACTTGCATCTGACAGGTAAACATATGGCCGTAGAGTGCAATACTAGGCTGTTGTCCCTAGAGAATACAGAAGGCTATCCACAGTGTATTTGGCGTCTGCCTCCGCAGTACAGTAGGTCACTTTGCCTCTGCAAAGTTAATGCATATATATGCTCTCCCCCTTACTGATGGATAGTAACAGATGTACATACCTCTTCATAAATAATGATGTCAGCACACTATACATATGTCAGGAGCACAAATGATACCCAGTAATTGAATAGTGCGCTCAGCTACTGCGTCTCTCACAAGTGGCATAATATAGTTAGGTAGGGGTTTGAATCCTGCAAGTGCTCAGTGTGTGAATGTGTGTGTGTGGGGGGGGGGAGTAGTGTGTGTGCAATTCTATGTGTAAAAGAAACATCCCTTTTGGCAACTAGTACAACACAACACATGCTGCATATTCCAGTCTAAACACTGATGATGTCAGCACTCTATAAGTACAGTAGGGGAAAGCAAGCCTCCCAGTAATGCAAATAGCGTGCTCTGCTACTGTGTCTCTCACAAGTGTCATAACACAGTTAGGTAGGGGTTTGTATCCTACAAACGCCATGTGTGTTTTTGTCACACAGTTTGTCCATGTGTGTGGGGTGTTGTTCCCAATATTGCACGACATAGATTATATCAGTAATGTCAATGCACACATGATGCATGTGTGTGCCACATACACATATGTACCTGTGACCTTCAATAGTTCCCATGTCTGAAGCCTGTCTCATGTGAATACATGGAATTTGCATTAGACAACTGTATGACTGTGGTGTTCTGCGCAGGGGCTGCATGTGGTATGTGAATATACAGTGTGAGTTGTATATGGTGTCATCCTACCAGCAAGGGATACACGTCTGGTCTGGAGCATATAGTCCACATGTTGTTGATGAACAGGTGCAGCATGTTTTCACCTCTTGTGGGAGTGGTAACAAGTTGTTCCATAGCAATTCAGTGAACAAATGCTAGGAACCTTTCAGCTAGGGTCTTGGAGCTAGAGTAATGCTCACACTCTATGTTTGGGTAGTTGCAGTCCACCCATATAATGGTGTTTGTAGAGACCGTCATATTCCCAGTGTTGTCAGGAAGGCCAAGTGGGTTTCCTGGGTATGGGAGGGTGGTGTGTGCCAGGCTATGAACCTGAAGGCAGTCTAACCCACTGTTAGTTGCACATGGATAGGCTCTGAAGCTTTGTGCTGTGCCACCAACCTGGAGGTGTGTGTATCTGTGGTGCCTTTGGATACATCCCCCCCGTTCTGGTTTGGTGCATGTTTAGGGGACGGCAAGCATGGTATGAGGTATGACCTGGCAGTGATGGGGTGCACCTGGGAGCCTTGTACCAGGATTCTGTTACTGCACGGATATTGCTGTTCTCCATGCTAAGGACAGTTTCCACTGCATGCATCTTGAGGTTTACACTGCTGGCATTGAGTAGCATTACTATTAGTGTCCTATCCCGTGTGATACCTGTGTAGGTGGCTATGTAATTTGAGCCTTGCATAAAAAGGCACTATGTGTGTAGCAAGAGCCTTTGCCAATATACAATGGCCCATGGGTGACAGGTGCAAGCTGTCCCTAACAAAGCAACGTGGCTTGACTAGCATGTAATCCATGCTGACAGGCAATGGATCCCCTTTGAATGTCACCGAAACATAAGGCAATTGTAGAAATTATTCATCCTGTCTACATATTGTGGCAGCATTCTTGGTGAGGGTAAGATGCTACTCAAGGTCAGGGTCATACCAGCCTGTGCCACATGCTCAGAGAGCCCCTCTATGTCCCCTATCATGTAGTCCAGGGAGGTACGTCACAGGTCATTCACACTGGCATGGACAATGACTGAGTCATATTTGTACATGCCTTGGAGTGACCTGTATGCTTGTGTTATGTGGTGGGTCATAGTGCCCGATGGGCATCTCACCGTGACCTTCTCCTTGTTCAGCCTGGTGAGCAGGACCTCAGTGTACAATAGAGGTACCTATTACAACTGTAGCAGGTGTGTTGTTAAGCCGTATGGGCTGTGACTGTTTGGCACACAGGCTTTGTGAGCTATGTGTTGCACGTGCTCTGTTCTGGCGTAATGTTTGCTTGTGTGTCTGCTTCGCAGGTGTCTGCTGCTCAGGCAGGATGCTATTCTGAGACTCCAAGAATGTTCCTGTGTGTTTCTGTGTTTGGATTGCTGTTGTGGCAGGTCTATGTGAGACTGGTATTGTATTCACTGTAGTATCCCACTCCACCTGACAGGGTATGCCAGTACTGAGTTAAGAGAGCTTAGCTCCCAGTTTGGCTATGTGGTTGCATCTCTCACATGTGTTGTAAGTTTATGGGAAGGGGAGAGGGTTGTCTGTGTACATGAGGCAGCTGTAACATTGCCACATGACTCACAGATTCACCAACTGGACCAGAGAGGAGATTGACAAGTGACCTTTGCACATGCTACCATAGTATTGTGAATCCCATAATAATTAACAACACATAGGGCCAATGGGGAACAAGGTACTGAAGGTGAGTATGTGAGGGTGTAGTGCTCCTGATTTGTTAGTGCTGGCATATATAAATGCCAGGTAAGTCATATGCAATGTGTTACAGGCAACTTACATGCAAACAGGACAAACAGTGACATTCTGTCAAGTGAGACATGGACATCAGTACAGTAAGCAATACAGATGTCACTAGGGATCCACAGAGGTGCCGTAAATCTGCATTGCAGATGGAATCAGTGTTTCAGGGACATAACAAGCAAACATGCATACAAACAAAGCTACAGTCAGCAGGCCTGGATCTAGACTATGCTACAACAAACAAGGTGTATGACTTCCAGTAGGTAACAGTGCATATATGCAGGCACTATAAGCCTGTACCCAGAAATTTACAGGTCAGACGGGCTGGGTCCAGCCCCACCTCCCACAAGTGTACTGGTATTGTATTCACTGTAGTATCCCACTCCACCTGACAGGGTATGCCAGTACTGAGTTAAGAGAGCTTAGCCCCCAGTTTGGCTATGTGGTTGCATCTCTCACATGTGTTGTAAGTTTATGGGAAGGGGAGAGGGTTGTCTGTGTACATGAGGCAGCTGTAACATTGCCACATGACTCACAGATTCACCAACTGGACCAGAGAGGAGATTGACAAGTGACCTTTGCACATGCTACCATAGTATTGTGAATCCCATAATAATTAACAACACATAGGGCCAATGGGGAACAAGGTACTGAAGGTGAGTATGTGAGGGTGTAGTGCTCCTGATTTGTTAGTGCTGGCATATATAAATGCTTTCGTGAGCAAATGCCAGGTAAGTCATATGCAATGTGTTACAGGCAACTTACATGCAAACAGGACAAACAGTGACATTCTGTCAAGTGAGACATGGACATCAGTACAGTAAGCAATACAGATGTCACTAGGGATCCACAGAGGTGCCGTAAATCTGCATTGCAGGTGGAATCAGTGTTTCAGGGACATAACAAGCAAACATGCATACAAACAAAGCTACAGTCAGCAGGCCTGGATCTAGACTATGCTACAACAAACAAGGTGTATGACTTCCAGTAGGTAACAGTGCATATATGCAGGCACTATAAGCCTGTACCCAGAAATTTACAGGTCAGACGGGCTGGGTCCAGCCCCACCTCCCACAAGTGTACAGACCATGTACCTCCGTAATGTAGAATAACTGGCCTGAAACCCAAGTGCTCATACCTGAAGTAATACACATTTCGAATAACAGACACTGAGCCCTCACTCAGCAGTTCCAAACATAGTAGGATGTATGCTACCTGTTCCAGCACCACAGTATCCTTGACATGTATGGAGACTCTCCCTCCTGTCATAGTTAGTTCTGTGTTTTGGGGCTGTCATGCATGGTATGAGGTGTGACCTTGTAGTGCTAGGGTGCTCTTGTGAGTCTTGAACCTGTTGTGTATTACTGCACAGATATCAACATCCTCAAACATCCTCATTGCAGAGTCGAGTGTGGACAGCATGCAACTTGCAGTTGACATGCCCATCATTGAGTATCAATACTAACATTTTCTTATCCCCTGTGCTACCTATGTAGGTGGCCTTCTGTTGACAGCCTCACCACCAGTATGCAAAGATGTGCAGACATTACACTATGGTAATTACTATGGGTGTACAAAACAATACAATGACATTCATACTGTAACTGCATCAGGCATGCTGGGATATACCCACAATCATAACATTACACTGTACTGTTGACAACATGATACTATTACTACACTTCTATGTAGTCACCCTGTGCATCAGCACCATGTTAACCTGTTCCTGCACCGATGTTACAGATTGCAGGAGGTGGCACAGTTTCATCATATGCACAGGGTGTGTACTTGGTATGCCTGAGTCTGCCACTGATACAACCAATTGACATGTCTGTGTGTGTGTGTTGGTGAGGGACAGCAGTACAAGATGGGGCAATGTTGATGCAGTGTGTGCATGGTAGCCCTAGGTGTTATCAATTCACATGTGTGTATGCATGCACACAGTTCCACCTCATGGCTGCCATATACAGGTGTTTGTGGACAGCCACAGACTGTACCTGCCAGGTCATACAGATCACTGTCTCTGGCCACGGACACGGTACCTGTGTCTGGCAGTGGTGCTACAGACCATATTAGGTACTAAGCCAGACTGGGTACTGTCATCAGAAGCAGGTGGTTGGTGACTGGAGATAGGTCCCTGTTGGGACTGTCCAGAGCCACGTTCCCGTGGTATCCTGGGGCGGTCTGATGACAGCACAGACCCAGCATTGCTGGGGCTGCTGCTGGCACTTTGGGAGCGGCCGCGGGCCTGTTGTCATCCGATACGGCTGCCAGCTGCTGCTGTTGCTGGCATACGCCCACGTCGATGCCTCAACTGTCCACCATTGCCCTGGCTCATGGACATGTAGTTGTGAAACAGATCTAATGTGTCCCTCCAATGTCTGTCAATGACCTCGGTGAAATTATGGATGGCAGCCGCAGCATCACGCATACTGTCATTCATAGCTGTGCGACATGCTCTCAGCTCCCTCAGACCCTGTCTGGTGTACTGTTCCATACGTGACTGTGCCTGCATTACAGCCCGAAACATAGCTGAGTTTGAAAGACCTCTGTGGGCACGTCTGACAGGGGTGAGAACCCCTGGACATCTGCCTGTGTGGTACCATGTCAGGACCCTGGCCATGGCTGCTGTGTGGGGATGCATGTGCCACCAATACCACATTACCCTGGTCAATGCCCACTGTATCCTGTCCATCACCTAGAGACATTGGTGACAAAGGATGTATTGGCAGGATGACTGTGCGCATTGATGGGGTCGACAGCTGTGTACTGTCAATTGGCTGACCAACGACGGACCCTGGCACACCTCCCTGTGCCATTATACACAGGTATCATCATTATCACTATCCACGGCAGCTGATTCAGGTTCCCTGCTGCACAACACCAGAGCAGCACCAGAACCTGTGGGAGTAAGACAGGAAACACAGTTTACAATGTGTACACAATGTCACCACTGATACACACAGGCACACATGCACACAGGCACACATGCACACATGCACACATGCACACAGGTGCACATGCACACATGCACACATGCACACATGCACACAGGTGCACATGCACACAGGTGCACATACACACATCCACACTCCTCAGAATATGAGATATCAACACACAGACACAAACACACCTGCAATCAAACACATAGCACTACTGCTTCAGCCTATTATTACTATTAGTATCAAGAGTATTGAAGGTATTGTTATTACACATTCACCAGCATGGATAGGCTGCCTTGCTGTTACACCAGAGGGACCTGCAGAAATGAGACATTTATTGTCAGTGGGCACAACTGTGCCATTGATACTGTGAGTATGATACAGTTCAGTAGTACAACAGTTGGCATCCACAGGTCTACTGCTGATATTGAGAATATCACTCTTGCACAATAATTACCAAGATAACAGCTACAAACCGAGGACACACCTCACACATGCATAAACTGACAGTGTACAGAACAGTCAACTATACATATGGCATGTTACCTGCACGCTTCGAGTCCTGCTGCTGGGTGGCTCCAGCCTCCATCATTACGCATGTATGCTGCTGCTGTTGTTGCTGTTGGGCTGGAGCCACAACACTTAGGAGTAGTCCCTCCAGTCTGGTGAGGAGGGGATGTATAGCTGCCCCATCACCTGTGGCAAGCTGTTGCCTGTGGATATCCAACGCACGCTGACGGACATTTCTAATTAAATCACTGCAGTGATGGCGTACCTGCTCATATGTCCGGTTATGTGTGCCTATGTCATTTACCCGATGGACCAGGTCTTGCCACAGTGCAGCCCTCTCCTGCTGGTTCTGGCTGGTGTGGGAAAAGAGTATTGTGAAATCCCGCACCAGGCTCTGGTGTATTTCCTCATCCTCTGCAGTGGAGTACACAGGGTTTCGCTGGTGAACCATAGCCCTAAAAAGGAAAAGAAAAATATGTCAGCAATATATGTCAGCAAAATATGGCACACATAATACACATAATACTCGACTGTAGTGATATAACTTAACCCCCATATATAGCATCTGTCTGTCTATTGGGGGATACACATGTAAATGACCAGATATCAGTGCTCAGCCGACAACTGTGCAACAGTACCTACCACACTCCATACGACAGACTAGTATACTTGAGCAGTCAGCACACTGGTTCAGGTCCAATGCACAACCTCACACTGGGGGTTTGTATCAAGGTACTGTATGGGGAACATTATCAACCCATGCACTGCATGCAATGCACGTTACATATTTCACTGGTAATGCACACTACTCTTACTTGCCATAACCCTACCTACACCACAGTCACATACAGGGTAACACAGCACAACATATGGCAATGTAGTATGTTTTGATCGTAATGCCTCACACATCTGTCTCTGGCCTCACACCAAGGACACACACTACCATGACAGACAGACAGTCATGGTGAGCAATCACACCAGTACATAACATGCACCCAGTCACTGGCACACTCATTCCACCTCACATATTTGGTTTGAAATGGGTTCGTGGGTGTGCATTGTGTCTTAGGTAGGTAGTATGCTATTTGCCCTGGGCCTACAGCAGCATACTGTTATGCTACCCTGCCCCTTGTGACACATATGATGTGATCGCACCTGCTCCTGTTAAACAGTTACACAGGGTGACTCATATGGCATATTACCTATCTGCATAACATTCAGCAGGGATATGTCTGACATCTACTCATGGGGAGCCTTGCTTCTTAATGCTGTGTGGTTTACTCCAGGGTATGTCTTATCTGTGGGTAGGGACCTGTACCTCCACCATGTGCTCTTTACTGCAATGACAAGGACGACAGACATAGGTAATTTGGGTTGTGGATGTTGTGAGGTGTTACCATGTATATATATATATATATATATATATATATATATATATATATATGTATGTATATATATATATATATATATATATATATATATATATATAGATATAGATATATATATATATAGATATAGATATAGAGAGAGAGAGAGAGAGAGAGACAGACAGAGGGAGAGAGAGAGTGAGAGGGGGTGGGACAGAGAGAGAGAGATAGTCATATACAGACATATCTGTAGACAGTCAGATCTGTCTGTATATGTATATGTATCTACATATATCTATATATGTATGTGTGTATTACATTTATCTGTTCATACATATTCTATCAATCTCGATGTCTGTGCAGTAACTGAAACCTGGTTCAAGGCTCATGAGAGCACCCCAGTGCTACCAGGCTATACCTCGTATCATGCTTTGCGGCCCCAGAACTCGGGCCAAACCAAAAAGGGAGGGGGAGTGTCCATATTCATCAAGGACACCCACACCTCCAGGTTAGTGGCAACACATGAAGCATCAGAGACCATCCAGGTGCAACTAACAGTAGGCAAAACTGCTATACAACTGGTAGCATGTTACAGACCACCCTCCCAATCTCAGGAACCCCATTCAGCCTTCCTGAAGACATTGGAGGATATGAATGTCTCACCAAACACCATCATATTGGGAGACTTCAACTACCCTAATGTAGACTGGGTGCATTATTCTAGCCCAAATACCCTAGCCCAAAGGTTCCTGGAATTCATAAATTCAAATGCAATGGAACAGCTAGTCACCTCTCCCACAAGGGGAGATAATATACTAGACCTGATCATCACAAACATGGGGACGATGTGCTCCACACCAGAAGTATATCCCTCACTAGTGAGATCTGACCACAAACTAATCACCCTGGATATACATATCCCAGATCCACCCCCAACACAAAAGACTACAGTGAAAAACTTCTCAAAAGCCAACTTTACACTTCTTAAAACTGAGATGGTATCCTTTAAGCCCACTGGGCCAGTGGAAACCACATCCCACAATGCAGAATCCTTCACAAATGCTTTCTACGGACATCTCCAAGAATGCATGGATCATGCAATCCCAACTAAAACCAAGACCCTCTCCACCAAGGGCAGGCATCCTGTCTGGTGGACCCCAGCCATAAACAAATTGTATAACAAAAGAAGGAAGCTACTGCACGACAGAGCAAAATCCCATAAAGAGAAGGCATCTCTGATCAGCACTAGTAGAAAGCTACATTCTCTCATAAAAACATCCAAGGCCAACTTTGAGAGAAAAATCGCTATGGACACTAAAGATAACTACAATGCCTTCTTCTGCTATGTTAGAAACTTGAGCGGAAACCCTCAGATATGTTCAGAGTTAGTTCACAATGACAAAAAATACACTGAACCCACAGATATTGCCAACATTCTGGCAGACAGGTTCAGTGCAAATTTCTCCCCTCCCTCACCCCCAAAAGAAGAAATACTTATCCCAGCTGAATGTAACCTTCCTGTCATCTCAGATGTCCAGGTGAGAACCGCCATCAGCAAAGCTAAAAACACAGCATCAATGGGACCTGACGGTATCCTGGGTTGCGTGCTACGTGAACTCCAAGAGGAGCTAAACCCGCACATAAAAATGCTATTTAACCATAGCCTTACTACAGGATATGTACCTGAACACTGGCGTACAGCAACAGTAGTCCCACTCCACAAAGGAGGCACCTCTACAGACCCTGATAACTACCGCCCCATAAGCTTAACCAGCCTGGTCTGCAAAGCTATGGAAAGAATCATTATGGAACTCATAAACAGAGACATTGGGGACTTACAGACACTTGATCCCACCCAGTTCGGCTTTATAAAGGGCAAATCCTGCCTTTTGAACCTGGTTGACTTTTTCGAAACAGTCACTAGAGCCATTGACGAGGGCAAAGCAGTCCATACAGCCTACCTGGACTTGGCTAAAGCTTTCGACACAATACCCCACTCTGGCATCATAGACAAGCTCAACAGCTGAAATGTAAATCCATATGTCACAAGATATGCTGCAAACTGGCTAAAGGATAGAACCCATAAAGTCAAAATCGCTGGAGCCATGTCAGACTCAAAGCCAGTCACAAGTGGTGACCCACAGGGCTCTGTCCTGGGACCCCTCTTGTTCAGCATTTATTTCTCAGATGTGAAAGCAAACATGTGAGGGTTGTGGCTGACAAAGTTCGCAGATGACTGCAAACTAGGCGCCATAGTTGATACACCAGCTGACACATACATCCTACAGAAAGGCCTCACTGAAACAGACAACTGGTGCTGGAGTCATGGCCTTAAACTAGATGCCAAAAAATGTATAGTCATCCCCTTTGGGAAAAACAAAGTACCCACAAATTATCACATAGACAGTAACCCACTGAGTACGGAAAAAGTAATCAGAGACCTGGGGACCCAAGTTGATAGTGCCCTCTCATTTGACACCCACATTGCCAAAGTGGTTAGAACGACTTTCTACCTTGCCCACCTTATCATGAAGGGATTCACATCCAGATCAAAGGAGGTCATTGTACCCCTATACGCCTCCCTTATCAGGCCCATGATTGAGTACAATGCCCCATTTGGTATGTACCTCACCTGGCACTTGCAACAGCTAGAGAGACCCCAAAAGTACCTCACCAAGAGGATCAAGGGTCTCCAACATATGTCATATGCTGCCAGACTAAAGAAACTCCAGCTCTATTCAGTAGCATACCGCCTACATAGAGGTGATCTGTGCCTGACGTACAAGGTCATGTCCAATCAGGAATTGATGGACATGCTCCACCTCATAAAATCCAAATCCATCAGAACCACGAGAGCTAAAGATTTAAACCTCAGCACAAATATGAATAGGACATGCTGGAGGGACAGATTCATAACTCAGAGGTTTCCCATACTCTGGAACAGAATCCCAGTTCATGTTAGGCAGAGCCCCTCACTGACTCTCTTCAAGAGAAATCTTGATGAGTGGATGGGAGATCATAGGTTTACCCCAGGGGTCATCTCTGTGTCACTACTAGACAGAGGCACAGTAAACTAATTCTATTATGTAAGGGGGTCTTCACTGTGTCACTACTAGACAGAGGTACAGTATTCTAAATCTATTCTGTACACTTTTGTACCATTACATGGGGTGGCGAAAGCCACATCACTATGGCTAGGCTTATAAATGCCCCAGGGCAGATAGCCTAGTACTAAACTATGAAACTATGAAACTATATATGTCTATGTATTTCTACATCCCTCTCTATCTATGTATACATATATGCATATATATATATATATATATATATATATATATATATATATATATATATATATATACATACATATCTCGATATACATACGTATACACATGATAGATATATATATAATCCTTTTTATTTACACATATGTATACACACACTAACGTACTGATGAACATCCATTACTGTACAACCTACATTGTACATTGCACTACAACCTACATTGATATGTGCACATAGCTACCTTCACATACATATGTATGTACAGCCTTCAGTGACAGTTGCAGTATGTCCCCTGCCCTATGCACATCTTCATATACATAGATACAGACCAATAACACATATGGAGGGTTCACAGTATGTAGACTATTATATTAGTACTTTACATTACCTGTGTTTGTTACAGCTGTTTGCGTTGGCTTTCTGATAGTTGGCCTGCTGTTAACTTGTTTGTTTTGTTGTTATATTTTTTTTCTTTCTTTCCTTTCTCTTTCTCTTTCTCTTTCTCTCTCTCTCTCTCTCTCTCTCTCTTTCTCTGTCTCTACCTCCAGAGGGTGCAATGAAAGTATTGCATGTGTGGACTGGGAGTACAGGATGCTTTTGTAGGTATCTGCACATGTCCATGTGATGGCCTCTGCACCAATTGTTAGCCAGCATTTACTAATTGCATGCAGCCTGTTGTGTAGTGATTGCAGTTCTCACTGTGATTTCAGGACAGTACTATAAAAAGGTTTGTTAGGTAGGCGTAGCCCTTTCAGATTATCAGGGTGGGGACCATGCTGGTAGGCTGTGGACACTGTTCTGTGACTGTAAGGGTTGGTATGTCTCTCATATTTCAGGCTGTGTTGTAGACACTGCAATGCATGTTGTACTGTAACCTGAATATTTCTTCATCCAGTTTCCTCTTCTCAGTGTGTATGTAAACTGGCACCTACGACTAGTAATACTGTGTATATGGGTGTGTGTGCTTTCCTGTGGGAATTGTGGTGTAACTGGTATATAGCAGTGGCTCTTGCAATCTGTTGCTATGGCTTCAATATTTGCCCTTTACATTTACTCCTTGTATGCCTGCTAGGTGTCTTTCCTGTAATGTGTTGCTATGGCTTTCCTATTTTCCATTTACATTCACAGCTTGTAATGCTTGCTATATCTGTTTGAGCAGCAATTCCCTATGTGTTTGTTGTAGTAGGGTGGTACTGCATGCAATGTGGTCTGGCCATGGTGTGGGCCTTGACACTTAGAAGGGTATTTGATCATGCTGCTGAGCAGGCCTCAGATACTCTCAGGTGCATCTTTTATCAGCCTCATGGAATGGTACATATCAGTGGGATACACCCATGAAATATTCTGATATTCTGCAGTTGTGACTGTGGGTTATTTTGAGCATATGTATTACTACACCATTTGTGACATGCAAGTGGTGCATACTTTCAGTAATTCATAGTTACCATTGCATGTGTTGTAGCACCTTTCTGCCTACTGTTAGTACATTTCACAGGGAGTCAGTGGGGCACAGTTGACATTTGTTTTCAAATCAGGGACATCCCTGTAACTCAGTCACAGTTGCTATGTCTGGGCTCTTAACTATTCAACTATGGCAGTGTTTATCCTGCTCTGAGTATGTGTGTGGCTTGCCAGGTGCTACTGTGACCTTATTACCTACTAGCTACCAACTAGCATGGCCGTTTCTCTTCACACAGTAATATTTTACAAATCCACTAGATTTGACAGTAAATATACATGACATGCTTTCTGTACTAGACTTGCTATATTCCCTTTACATTAATGCCTACTATTTCATGATATTTTTCTTTCAGCACAATGTTCTTGTGTAGCAGTCATGGCTTAGTGGTAAGTCATGCAGACTACTGTTTCCAAGGTCCTGGGTTCGAGACTGACAGAGGAATTTTATTTTGCTGCTGAGCAAACTACAGACCTTGTCATTCAGAGTGACTAAGGCACTTTTAAGCAGTTGTAAGTGGGTTAGCACTGGTTTGCGCGGAGCTCACGCATGCGCACTGTCGCTTAGCTTCACGCACACATGCTTAGCTAAGTGCACAGAAGCGCACACCTGCTTACTACTGCTTAAAAGTGCTTACTCTCGCGCACACCCGAGTTAATTTCTTTGAAAGAAAAGAAAATAGGGAGATAGGAAAGTGGTGAAAAAGGGGGCACAAAGAGGGTAGGACAGTAGGAAAACAAGCTCGGGATTTGCAGGAGGGATGTAGGAAAGGCCTATAGCTGCCCATTTCTTTATCAGCAACAGCTGTGCATATGTGTTTGTAATTTGGTGTGAAATTTGAAACCTTCCACCCCTGAGAGAGGGGTGAGGACAACAATATTTGTTGTACAGCCAATTGTAATTGCCAGTTTATATGTCCAGCAGACATGTGTGCGAAATGGGCAGCTATGTATGGGGCGTAATTTGTTTGTGGGAACAGAGTGCCCTTTTTTTTTTTCAGGTGAGAGTGGAATATCAGGTACAGGAAGTAGGTACAGCTGGGGAGGTAGGTAGGGGAGGTTAACAGAAAAGACAAACAAGACACATACAGGGGTGGTGTATGACACATGTGGGGGGGATACACAATTGATGGGGACGGATGTTTGGATATCTCGAGCCCATGAGCCCACAGATGGCAACAGTGGAACTGAGATCCCCACCCATGGGCAGTTGCCACTGTGCCTTCACTGCCCAGGACGGGGCTGTGCTGGGGGCTGTGTAGGACAGGCAGCAGGCACACCCGTGAGTTGTGCCACCCGTGCCTCAAGCTGGCATAGGGGCCCAAGCACAGAATGCCTGATCTCCCTATGCACCACAGTCCGGACACTACGGAGGGTGAGTGGATGTTCTCCTCCGGCCACGCTTGCAGAGGGGGGACGAGCCCCATCCCCTGCAGCGCTTCCACCCACAGCTGGCACAGGGCCACCGGAGGAAGGTCCGACCTGGGCACTTCTGCTAGGTGCACTCGCCAGCTGAGGTGGGAGAGGTGGGTCCGCTGGAACCCACCTTCCCTGTCGTCCTATGTTTTGCATTATTTTATGACAGTTTGGGTTAGTAACATACAATACCATTCACAATTAGTTGTAACAGCATGCATTAGTATTCCCATTAACCAAACACCCATACATTCAAGCCATTGAACAGCAAGCATAACACATGCATAATTTGAACAACAATACACAATCCAACAACATGCAGGATTGATTGATGGCAACAGGCCATCAGGTTTGGATGTATGAACAGGGCACATGCATCAATGTACATGCAAATATGTATGAACCAACAGGACAAATGTCCAGGGGAGTTAATTGTGAATACACATACCCATTTCATGTGGAATGGATTATTTGTGGTTATAGGGTAGGGTGAAGAAATATTTCATTAACAACTTCAAATACCTATACATATGCTGTACATTTCTACTAGCTGCAGATATATACACCCTACAGGTCTGACTACAGTTTCCTATGTGTAAACTTATGCATGTTGGTGATGGGAATGTTACTGCTACATTAATATACATTGCATTTTTATTCATACACATTCATATCTAGCTCTGTTCAGCTACAGCATCCTGCTACATTTGATTTATATGGCTCTACACAACTGTGGATGTTTGGTATTTCATACAACCATACTATCTGCATATTGCAAACGTACAGCAACATATCCAAATTGTGGGACACACATTCCAGCTTCAGTACTTTATTCCACACATTTCACTCTTTGGTTGTGCCTGTCACGTTCATTTCATTCTGTACTGGCTGCAGTATACTTTATTCAGGAGTTATTACAACTTTATTGGTGGATTCATACCTCTTTCTCACACTCTCACTTGTTTTATTTTTACAATTCAGGATGGTACTTAATTCTAGGCTTTATTGACATGTTTTACTTGGCTACAACAATCCTTTCCAACAGTCTCACTTGTGTCATGTTTCAGATTTTAAACAGGGATACATTTCACACATGTGTTTTACTCAGCTTGTGTAGCTGTAATTTACAGCCTGCTGCAGGTTATGTACTATTACATTACAGGTGGAACATCTTTATTTCAGACTTGTTTCATTTTTATTTTTGGATTACAGGCTGCATCACACTTATGTAATCACACAGTACTAGCAGAATCTCTCTTACACTGTTACTTGCACTTTTTATTAATAAGTGACTACACTGCACTCTTTTGCAAGCTGTCATACTTATATTTTTTAACAGTTACAGGGAGAGAATTACTAACCTGCCTGGTGGCACAACCGCACAAGCCTATTGGCATAGGCTTGAAGATTCGTGGAACGGACACCTGCAGCTGTAATATAAATGAAGTAATATTGGAATACACATCTCCATAATATCAGCTAGGTTAATTTCTTACTTAAATAATTACATGTAACTTACTCAGTAGTGGGGCGTTGGGCATTTGTCGGGCCTCCTGGATCAAACGGTTCAGTTGGTCCTGCTTCCATCTCTTCAGGTCCGCATGGTGGTGACGGACTTGTTCACCAGTCCTTGGTATTCCTGTGGCACTGGTGAGATCATGTGCCAACCGGTCCCACGCCTCAGCCTTGTATGCTCCCCACAGGACCTGGCCCTGCATGCGTTGGGCCTCATGATCATGGACGAGGAGCCAAACCATATATTTGGACTCCTCAACGCCCCACCTCTGTGCTCAAAAGCAACTACCCTCTCCTACACCTGCCATCCTGACTGCAAATCGATTCCACAATCAGTTATGCTGTGTATTCCCGCCTATGGGTCTTATATATGCCGTTTTTCTCGCACTTATCTGTGATTGGCCATTTTGGAAATGTATCAGCTTCACAAAACCTGCTTTGTCATGCTTCTCTTTCCATTCATTCCTATATATATGCTAATACTGCATTTCTAAGAGCAACTGTCATGGCTTAGTGGTTCAGTACTTTGACTATAGTGCATGGTATCCTGGGTTCGAGCCTGGCCATTGCTTTGTTTTTTTTTTATGACTGTCTACACAAGCTAGGAGGTGCGTCTGTGTAAAGGCAGTTTTGATACAGCTTGCTCAACGTTGCCCACCGGTTATCTTGTTGGCGCGGCGCGCAGTTCCGTGCAAATGGGTTACGCTGGTTTACGTGTCATTTCACTGTCAGCATGCATATTACACTCAGCTCAGCTATGGGCACACAGTTTCAGCGTGTTACAACACTGCTCAACCCCGGGCACTCATTTTACACCTGTTAAACCACTGCTCACCTACGGGCAGATATACTCAGCTTGTTAGAGCGTAGCTCAGCTATAGGCACTTCTGACATTTTATTTTTTTTATTATCTCACATTTCTTCAAAATACATGGCCCATTTCATTACATTTTACATAAAATATAATTTTATATATGTACATATATGTCAGGGAATTGTTTCGTGCTTATTTCACTAGAAATAAAAATTGATGTTGTGGGGGCTCAAACCGTGACTGCCTCGTCTTCACCCGACGTCTCAACCGCTACGCTATTGCTTCTTGGCTTACGTTGCATATTTAGATCTTATATGCTTTTCCACTGACTGCTAACTGTGGCTAAGCGACGGGCACGCTCGCACAAACGAGTGCAATTATGGGCAAACATCTTTAGAACTTATAAAAAAATATATAACATGTGCATTCTTACTTTTTATGTTTATAGTCTGTGGGGCCATGTATTGTGTTGTGTTTGTTGACATTTACGTGGACCCTCTCGTGGGGGTTTACTTTCGGGTCTGTTCCTCTTCTGGGGGCGTGTCTGTTTGCAGGACTTGCCCTGCGGACACGCCCCCTACTTTCTTACACGGACCGTGTTAGCCTTGAGTGTGAGTCAGCATGCCCTCATGAATATGCATGGCATGCTGAGTCACACCGTTTAACTGCAGCTTGTAACTCTTACACGGAGGCTTTGCAAATCCTGCCCTTAGAGTATTAGTCCAATTTTTCAATGCTTAGACCAAAAAAGTAATTTCTGATTATGTCTTTGCACTACTATCCTAGTTGGACATAATACAACTGAAATCACGTGCTAATATTAAGTTACCTTATACATTTCATAACAAGATTACAAGGTGCTTTTTTTCTGCAGTCTTAGTAATGATACCAGGAATACAATAAAAATTAGCCAAGGTGAATAAATTATTTTGCTATTTAATATTGACAAGAGAAAACATGCCATTATTATCAGATATTTTATTTATGATTTTCATGCATTATGGATGTTTTCTTCTACAAAACAGCCTCACTCCCTTTTTTGTTAAAAGATGATGATACTATAACTCATAGTCGTTACAATTTATAACTTTTTGTAGTAAGTGTGCCTCCTGTGAAAACACTGGGATAAATTCAGAAATGAGTGCTACCAACAATAAACCCTAATATGGGCTGTGACCACTGGCAGTGGCCCTTTCTGATTCAGTGACAGGCCTGCCCCTTAGTCCAAGCTAAATGCTAGTAAGGCATTCCAGGGGAGTGGTTTATGCTAATTAGCCACGTGCTCTCCTCAAGAAATGCCTACAGTAAAGCATTTACATGTCTGAGTTGCAGAGAATCATTCAGCAGTATAAATCATCTTGGCAGGCCAAATTAATTAAGTTATGTGAGCTGATCTTGTTCACTTATTTTAAACGTTCGTGTTCACCCATCACTTTCAATGGATGAGATTGTGTTAGAGGTGACTGCAATTGGCTAAGGTTCTGGTGTCATTCTAAGGGGATCCAGTATCTGTCTGCCTGGGATAACATGATCTACAGACCACAATGCTTTGCCAGAGATGGCCTGCACCTGTCACCCTTGGGATTCCGGATATTGGCTAAGGCTCTTGCCACCCCTATAGTGCCTTTCTTAGGTAAGGTTCAAATGACAAATTCACCATCATAACAGGTACAAGCAATCAAAATCTGAAGGTAATGCTACTGAATGCTAGAAGTCTAAACCTCAAAATGCATTAATTCGAGGCACTCCTTAAAATGGAGAACATCGACATCTGTGTAGTGACAGAGACCTGGTTTAAGGCTCCAGAGAGCACACCTACATTACCAGGCTATAATTCATACCACACCTTTCAGCCACTTAACCTGGACTGAAACACTAAAGGTGGTGGTGTGTCCATATTCATTAAAGATATCTACACCTCCAGGCTAGTTGCTCAGCATAATGCATCCGAGATTATCCAAGTGCAACTAACTCTGGGCAAGACCGCAATCCAAATTGTAACTTGATACAGATCCCTCACCATACCCCAGGATTCCCACTCCTCTCATTTCTTGATACACTGGAAAATATTAGGGTATAACCCAACACCCTAATAATGGGGGATTTCAACTACCCCACCATTAACTGTGAAAACTGCTCATGTACCAACTCTTTTGCTCAACATTTTCTGGAATTCATAAATTCCAACACCTTGGATCAACGTATCCACACCCGCACCAAGGGCAGCAAAATCCTAGACCTGGTCATTACCAACATGGGCGACCGGTGTTCCACACCAGAGGTCAATTCCTCTTTGGTCAGATCTGACCACAAGCTAATCATCCTAGACATCCACATCCCACCTCCACCCCCATTAAGGAAACCACCATAAAAAATGTCTCCAAAGCCAACTTTACGCTTCTTAAGACAGAAGTGGCAAACTTCATGACACCCATGCAGATGGACAATAGAGGTACGACTGCTGAATCCTACACAGATGCACTTTAAAAGTACTTACATGAATGCATGGATCATGCTATCCCTAACAGAACCTATCCTCCAAAAAAAGAATCCAATCTGGTGGTCCCCTGCCATGAACAAACTCTACAACAGAAGAAAGAAACTGTTGCAAAAAAGAGTAAAATCCCATGATTGGAGGAACTCCTCGGTCAGCCTCAGTAAGAAGCTGAGATCCCTCATAAAATTCTCCAAAGCTGGTTATGAAAACAAAATTGCCACTGATTCTAAAGACAACCACAAAGCATTCTATAGCTATGTCAAGAATCTCAATGGCAACACTCAGATCTGCTCTGAGTTACAGCACAATGGCACTAAATACACAGAACCAACTGATATTGCCATCATCCTGGCAGATAGATTTAGTGCTAAGAAATAGCCAGGGAATTGTTATGGCTAGGCTTGTATAGGCCCTAGGGCTGATAGCCTAGTACCAACCTATGAACCTATGAACTTATGAACTTTACTCCCCTCTCACCCCCTAAAGGGCCAATCTCTATACCAGAAGAATGCAAAGTTCCTATAATCATGGTTGCACAGGTAAAAACTACACTCTTCAAAGCCAAGAACACAGCATTCATGGGACCTGAAAACATCCCAGCCTGCATTCTACATGAACTGTAGAATGAAGTGGCACCCTACCTGAGCACCATGTTCAATCATAGCCTCACCTCAGGCTTTGTGCCCACTGAATGGCACACAGCGACGGTTATCCCACGCCACAAAGGGGGAGCCACCACGGACCCCGGGAACTACTGCCCCATTAGCCTAATGAGCCTGATCTGCAAGGCCATGGAACATATCTTCATGGAACTTATAAACAGACATTGATAATCTCCAAACTCTGGACCTCACCCAGTTCGGGTTTGTAAAAGGCAGATCATGTCTCCTAAACCTGACAGACTTCTTTGAAGCAGACACCAAAGCCGTAGATGAGGGTAAGGTGTTCACACAGCCTATCTAGATCTCGCCAAGGCTTTTGACACCATTGCCCACTCTGGAATTATATATAAACTCACTAAACTAGGTATAAATCCCTATGTCACAAGATGAGTTGCCAACTGGCTCACTGACAGAACCCACACTGTGAAAGTAGCAGATTCCAAATCCAACTTCAGACCAGTGAGAAGTGGAGTACCATAGGGTTCAGTCCTGGGTCCTCTTCTGTTTGGTATCTACTTTTCTGAAGTACAGGCTAACACAGAAGGTCTTTGGCTAATGAAGTTCACAGATGACTGCAAACTAGGAGCCATAACTGAAACTCCTAACGATGTGGACATCCTACAAAAGGGCCTCACTGAGACAGATGCCTGATGCCAAAGCCATGGCCTCAAGCTCAATGCCAAAAAGTGCATTGTCATCCCCTTTGGTAAAAACTCTGTACCCATGAGCTACCACATAGATGGTAGTCTACTTAACACCGAAAGTGTGATAAGAGACCTTGGGACACAGGTGGGCAGTAGTCTCTCCTTTGATAATCACATCACCACAATAGTCAGGAAATCCTTCTATGTGGCACACCTCATCACAAAAGGTTTCTCATCCAGGAAAAAAGAGGTCATTAGTCCCCTCTACTCGCCACTCATTAGACCTATTATAGAGTACAGCGCCCCTTTCGGTATGTACCTCCCAAGACATCTACAACAACTGGAAAGGCCGCAGAAATACCTCACAAAGGGGATTACCAGCCTCAAACAGATGCCCTATGCAGACTGTCTAAACAAACTCCAGTTTTACTCCGTCGCATATCGCCTACTCAGAGGCAATCTGTGCCTAACATACAAAGCTATGTCAAACCCAGAGCTGTTGGTCATGCTCCACTTAAAGAAATCCCAATGTCTCCGAGCTACACACTCTAGGAACCTAAACCTTGTCACCACAATAAACAGAACATGCTGGAGGGATAGATTCCTGTCCCAGAGACTTCCCATACCCTGGAACAAACTACCTATCTATATCAAACAAAGCTTTTCATTAGCACTCTTCAAGAAAAATCTTGATGATTGGATGGGAAAATAGGAAATTCACCCCGGGGATCACCTCTGTGGTTCTGCTCAACAGGGGCACAGGAAAATAATTTTCTTGGGTGGCGAAAGCTAGGGTGCCTTTTTGGCTAGGCTTATATAGGCCCTAAGGCCAATAGCCTAGTACCTACCTATGAACCTATTTAGTAAAGCGGTAATGGTGGTGTATGTGTATGTATGCAGTGGTGGCTGGTGACTTCAAATCAAAGGGGGGGCTGCAGGAGACAGCTGAATGGGTGGGGGTCAATGGGAAGGGGTGTGGCCAGCTAGAAAGGGGAGGAGCTATGCTCAAAAACCACAAAAACTAACTTTAATTAAATACTCTGCCCTGGGAGCCAAACCGTCATTATGAGAGTCCAATCAAGACAAAATGAAGTGTAAAAGAAGAAAAATATTTCAATGCATTGGCTGCATGACAGCTTACTTAATATCTAGATGGAAACAAAAAGGTTGTAAGGCATGAACAAATTAATTACTTTTTAAATACATTACTGGAATGCCAGTTAAAATCAAGTATAAGAAAAACAAGGAGGACTTAACTCAAACCACTTCTCTTTACAATGCAGTTCTAATTATAATTTATATTCAGCTGTATTAAAGTACCAAGTAACATGCTGAAAGTAGCAATCTCTGTTATGCCCCCACTTGTAAAAATGTTTCTTATTCAAAAAAGACCTGCTGCCTGACAACTATCTACTTGTTTCATGGGGAAAACATGATCAAAGTAAAAAATGAAAAGCAAACAAGAAACAAGCTCAAGATACATTGCTTAAAGGATTACTGTACAGGTTATGGACCACACATGAATGGCATTCTGTTTAGTTTACGGGTAAAGCCCTCAGAGATCACTGGAAGTCTCCAACAAATGTAATGAGCTTCTTAAAATAATGTATCCTGTCCTTTATTACAAATGCTGTGATATGCATTTCAATACCTAAGGCTTATACATTATCTAGTTAAGTATTCTCTGCATGGCAACAACAGGAAGGCTTTCAATGTTGGCAATTCTTTAACAGTATGCTTATTAAGGCTTACTTGCATGTTAAGATCTCAGACAAGCTTACCTGATGGTCATTAAAGTATTGCTACTTAAACACAGAGCAACAGGCACTTTCTGAATAATAAGCATAAATCAACAGTACAAAAATATGACAGAAACCAGACCATTCTGCAAAATCAAGAACAGACGAAAAACCACTGTAGTACTTGTGTCTACCTTGGATGGGGGGATACTCTGCACATTTACACTGCATAACTGCTCCTTGCCTTGCTTGGACACATCCAGAGTCACTACATGGGGGAGTGGGGTGCAACAAGTATGTCACAATTTGAAATGTCTCTGGCTGACTGTGATGGCCCTGACACATTTATCATACCTCTCAGAGCAAGAAATCTGGACAATGCCATACATAGAAGTGGGACAAAGGCCCAAACATAAGGACAATTTTTAAATACTGCTCTTATAAACTTAGAAAGATAATAGAATAGTAGGTCCTGCATTAGTATGAATTTTCTGAAGGGTATGAAATCTGAAACTCAAATGTCTGTCATTATTTTCTAACTTCAGTCTTTAATGATTTGCCACTAATTTGCCAAAAAAAAACCCCACACAATTTTATGAAAAATGGAGCAAAAATGTGATGCAAAAATATAAAACAGCCACACAATACAGCTGGGAACCTGTCAAAGAAGGGACACTTTTTTAATATTAGTACTTCTAACTTGAGCAGCTGACAAAATAAAATAATCTACATGCATTTCTGAAATAAAAGTAATCTATAACTCTGATTATTACAGTTATTTCTTAATTGTAAACCCTCCATGTTTCCTTCCAAAATTGCTATTTTGCGGAGGGATTATTAGGGGAAGAGTAACATTTTGAGCCAAAATCGGGGACAGTTGAGAGGTTTGGCTATGCCTAATTCTATAAAGCAATTAATTTTCAAGTACCTCTCAACCTGTTAATGCAATAAATCTGGACAAGGCCAAATATATTGGGGGAACATATAAACAGTACTAAAAATTGCTATTGTATAAATTGAGACAGTTGATAGAATAACAGGTCTTACTTTAGCATGCATTTTTCTGAAGGTTATGAAGTCTGAAACTCAGTGTGTCATTATTTAGTGACTTAATTCCTAAATGATTTTCCAGAAAACCACAAATTTTATGAGGAACAAACCAAAAATAAGAAGCAAAAATCTATTCATTCTGTGAAAATCTGGACAGTTGGGAGGTACAGTTCAGCTGGGGCTGTCTTTGAGTTTGCCGCCCTTCCCCCTCACAAAATCATGGTCGAATGGAGCCCTCCCCCCTGCAGCCAGTCCAATGATCCATTACTTGGCTATTTCACTCCATTTACCATAAGCACTAATGTGCATACTGCTTTACTTCTATGATGATTTGGATTTAATTTGAAAGTTTTATTTTGCGTTTTACAGCACAAACACTAAGACATCTGCTAAATAAAGAAATGCAGTCTCACAATGAAAACAGACTTAGCATTAAAACTTCTCTGCCCTTGAAGCTCACATTCAATGAAACAGCATTGAAACCCACATTCAAAGAAAATACATTTTGCCAGTGGCAGATAAAGATTAACTTTGGGCTGTTTTCAAATCATAGGCCCCTTGCACATGAAACATACATGTGCTCTTTATACACCTTCCTGATTGTACTAAATTATATTCCTTGTACAATACAGTACAGTTGTTAGAGGGCGTTTTAAATTCATTGTTTTGAACACTTTTCCAGTAAACAATAAAACAAAACACATGCACCAATAATGACAAAACTGCCCAGTTCAGAATATTTCCATCATAAAAGTCTACGCAAACTTCTACAGTCCACCATTATCAGTAAATATGCACAATCTCTGAAGAAGTAAAAGTCATCTAAATAATTCCACATTAAAGAAATCTGTAACTAATGAAGAG
>NC_056730.1:181793676-181938676 GCF_019279795.1 Protopterus annectens | reverse complement strand
TGCGGTGGAAAATGGACAGGGATGAACTTTGTTTTATGTGGATAGGGAGTCTGTTCCACAGTAGTGGTATCCTTTGCGTTATATACCTGTCCCTCCAAGTCATTCTGCTAATGTTGTGAAAGAGGTTTAGATCCTTGCAGCAAGTATTTCTGAAGCAATTTGACTTGCTTATGCACAGTAACTTCATCAGTAATAGGTTGGGGATGTCTTGTATGCCAGACCCAGGTCACCTCTTAGCGGTCTGTAGGATACTGAGTATAAGGACAGGGCTTTGAGTCGGCCCATGTAGGACATGCCTTGTATCCTTTCAATAAGGTATTCTGTGAGATTTCTAGTTGCTTTATGTGTCTGGTCAGATACATGCTAAAGGGGACATTATATTCAATGAATGGCCTAAACATGGCATAATAAGGGGGGATAATGACAACCCTAGAGCTAGACACAATTCCTTTGTTTATAAGCTGTGCAATACAGAAGGACTTTATTACAACAATAGACACATGTTGATAAAAAAGTTAGGTCACTGTCCATGTAAGTTCCCAAATCCTGAACAACTGGATCAATGCTTAGGGGTGTATTGTTAATGTGATAGTTCCCTGTGGTAGATGACTTCCCATAGGATACAGTAATGCTTTTTGGCATTTAGTTTCAGTCCATGATTTTGGCACCAGTTTTTTATTTGAGACAAACTATCCTGCAGGATGGCTAAGTTATTTGAGGATTCAATGACTGCTCTTAGCTTGCAGTCATCTGCAAACGTAGTTAGCCAAAGCCCTTTGGTATTGGCTTTACTTCAGAAAAGTAGGTGCCAAACAGGAGAGGTCCCAGCATAGAACTCTAGGGGACTCCACAGATGATTGGTCTCCTTGTGGAGATGACTTCCCCTATTTTGATTATCTGCTTCATATCTGTGAGCCAATTGGTGATCCAGCAGGTGACACAGGGGGTTATTCCTATTTTATTTAGCTTTTCTGCTATACCTGAGTGGGGAATTGTGTCAAAAGATTTTGCTAAGTCAAGTTATGTGGTGTGTACCATTTTGCCTTCACCCATTGCTTTGGTGACCTTTAAAAAAATCCACCAGGTTGAGTAAGCATGACCTGCCCTTGATGAATCCAAACTGAGATGAGTCCAGTGATTGGATGTTACCTATGGCCTGATTGCTCAATTCCATGATAAGTCTTTCCATGGCTTTGCATATGAGGCTGGCCTGACTTATGGATCTGTAACTGTCTGGGTCTGTGGGAGGTCCTCCATTATGCAACATAATGGCTGTAGGTATTCTCCAGTCACCTGGTACAAAACTTGTATGGAAGCTGAGACTGAACAGAGTTACTAGGGGTATAGATAAATCATGCTTCATGCTACTTAAGATGCATCCATAGAAACTGTCAGAACCCATCAATTCAGTATTTTTAGTTTTTGATAGCACTTTTAGGACATGGTCTTGTGTGATAGCTGGAGGCAAGACAGTTTTAAATACATCTTGAAGGACAAATGGATGAGAGGGAAGGGTGAAAGTGTCTTCAGAACAAAAATACAGACTGACACATTATAGTAAATTCTAATCATATCTAACCCACTTCCTTCTATGAAGCAATGAAATTATTTTAACTTTCATTCAGTTTTAGCAAACACTGAATAATCATAGTCTCATTCAAACCAGGAGGACTTGTTGCATCCAACTTAATTTGCCATAACTATTCTTTCCTTTTTAAGATACTGTTAACTCTCTCCCTTTAGAACTTCTTGTACACAGTACAGTACAAAAAAATAAAATGTTCTTAAAAGAACTGCACAGAACTGAATGTTTATAAAGTGCATTTGATTTATTATTTTTGCTAGTGTTAATATTTCCTTTAATTCTAGCCAACATCTTATTTTTGGTTTTACTTATATAAAATCTGTATAAGCCGCGGTGGTCCAGTGGTAGTTTTGTCGCCTCCCATTAAGAGGTTCTCCCATTCGATTTTCATCTGAAGCGCCATCTGTGTGAAGTCTGCATGTCCTCACCATGGTCGAGTGGCATTCGAAAGGCATGCATGAATGGGCGTGCCTTCGTTGAAGGTTGGGTGTCAGGCTGGCACCTCGGCACCATAAAAATCGACTACCAATCATTAGCGGACCGGAGTTCCGCTGTGGCGACCCCTAACCAGGAAATGCCGAAAGAAAAACAACAACTTATATAAAATCTGTACATGACAAATACATACCTATTTAAACCACATTTTTAGAGTTAACAATTAAACCTACCTGATAGTACATAGTTTTTTACTACTGTATCATTATAAATGTTTTTTTCCCTTTAGAGATAAAAGTGGCATGCTTTATAAAAAACACATGGAAAGGTGCCTATATCATTACTAATTGTTTTATCTTCATAAATAATGCATCTCTGATTATCTAAAATATCCTTTCGATTTTCACTTATATTGTTAACATAAACTGAATTGGGACTTAATATTTTAAATAAATCTGAATTTCCATCAATAATTTTCCAGTTATTAGTTATGATATATTTAAGTTGCCTGAGCCCAAAATGTAGTGCAAGCTAGAATTAAGTCAATACTATTGTTCTTTATTCTTATGCAACTTTCTACTTTTTCTTTTAATATATGGTCCATCTACTCTGTTTCTCATTCTTTATCTCCCTTAAAATGTTCCTAATGAAACCTGGATGATAATCCTTCTCCAAAAATGTAATTTGAGTTATAATGAATTCATCCTTTTGATGTGCTAAAGGCTTAAGTTTGAATAATGCTTTTCTTAATGTCACCAGGATGTGCATTGTTAGCATGGAGACACATATTTACAAATTCAGGTTTGCTGTAAATATCTGAATAAATAATTATAGTACTTTTACTAACTTGTAGATGTTTGTCCAAAAAATTAATATATCTTTTAGACCACTTATTTGTAAATTCAGTGCTTTTTGGTTTAACAAAAATGTGGCGATATGCATACATTGCGTTTGAGTCACCCCTCCACTCACCCCCTCCCAGTGCAGCCACTCCCGTCTTCCATTACTTGGCTATTTCTCCCCATTTGTCATAGACACTGTTCAAATCTCTCAGTGTGCATACTGTTTAATGCTTTACTTCTACAATGATTACAGATATTTGGATTTCATTTACAACTTTTATTTCAAATTTTATAGCACACACACTGATAGACATTTGCTAAACAAAGCAATACAGTGTCACAATGAAAACAAACATAGCATTAAACCTTCTCTGCCTTTAAAACTCACCGTCATTGAAACAGTATTGAAACCCACATCCAAAGAAAATGCATCTGGCCAGTGACAGATGAATGTAGTCCCAGGGCGCTGTAAAGGGTATGTCTCCGGTTCATGATTACAGCACAGGATATTAATGTGCAGCAGAGTTATGGAAAATATCCCATCCTTGGATGAGAGCTTCATCCTTGTAGTTTGCAGATTATCTTGTCCTCTTAACCTTAAGTGACTAGGATCTCTAGCTTGCACCAGAACAGGTCACTGTTGGAGGTAAAGTGGTGGAATGAAAAGCATCACCTCCACATTAGGTATAATGTTTCTGTCCCAGAAAGGAGTGCAGTGGTGTCTGCAAGTGAAACAGGAGCAGCTATCACCTCCACATTAGGTATAATGCTTCTGTCCCAGAAAGGAGTGCAGTGGTGTCTGCAAGTGAAACAGGAGCAGCTGTCACCTCCACATTAGGTATAATGCTTCTGTCCCAGAAAGGAGTGCAGTGGTGTCTGCAAGTGAAGCAGGAGCAGCTATCACCTCCACATTAGGTATGATGCTTCTGTCCCAGAAAGGAGTGCAGTGGTGTCTGCAAGTGAAACAGAAGCAGCTGTCACCTCCACATTAGGTATAATGCTTCTGTCCCAGAAAGGAGTGCAGTGGTGTCTGCAAGTGAAGCAGGAGCAGCTATCACCTCCACATTAGGTATGATGCTTCTGTCCCAGAAAGGAGTGCAGTGGTGTCTGCAAGTGAAACAGGAGCAGCTATCACCTCCACATTAGGTATAACACTTCTGTCCCAGAAAGGAGTGTAGTAGTGTCTGCAAGTGAAACAGGAGCAGCTATCACCTCCACATTAGGTATAATGCTTCTGTCCCAGAAAGGAGTGCAGTGGTGTCTGCAATTGAAACAGGAGCAGCTATCACCTCTACATTAGGTATAATGCTTCTGTCCCAGAAAGGAGTGCAGTGGTGTCTGCAAGTGAAACAGGAGCAGCTATCACCTCCACATTAGGTATAATGCTTCTGTCCCAGAAAGGAGTACAGTAGTGTCTGCAAGTGAAATAGGAGCAGCTATCACCTCCACATTAGGTATAATGCTTCTGGCCCAGAAAGGAGTGCAGTGGTGTCTACAAGGGAAACAGGAGCAGCTATCACCTCCACATTAGGTATAATGCTTCTGTCCCAGAAAAGAGTGCAGTGTTGTCTGCAAGTGAAACAGGAGCAGCTATTACCTCCACATTAGGTATAATGCTTCTGTCCCAGAAAGGAGTGCAGTGGTGTCTGCAAGTGAAACAGGAGCAGCTATCACCTCCACATTAGGTATAATGCTTCTGTGCCAGAAAGGAGTGTAGTGGTGTCTGCAAGTGAAACAGGAGCAGCTGTCCCATTTGGAGGAATTTTGAGAATCTTGGAGTTTTGTTCAAAGATGAGGGTAGGGGAATCAAGAAATTGGGTCTATATTATATGAACGAAAGTTCATATAAGTGATCACTCTGAGTGAAACTCCCAGACATCGAGGTGTGTGTTGTGGGATCGCAGTACAGTGAAGATTGGAGCTTTTGCCCTTTCCTCACTGTAGTACGAGCTTGGAGTTGAAATATATATTTAGCAGGGGGTGTGGGAGGCAGAGCCACCCACAATATTGTTTTCGATGTCTAGGATTTATACTCATTGAGCGTTCGCTTATATGAACTTTCATTCATATAATATAGACCCAAAAAACTGCCCTAGAAAGGGTGGTTCACAATGGTAGCAAGCTTAACATGAAAGGACAGGCTTCCCTATCACCAGCAACAATCACCAGTTCATCCAATGGGATATTCTGGTATTCCCAGGAAAGCTGAGTGATAGTTTTTCCAGCATATTCTGGGACTGCCTTGAGGCCTGTTCTCAACAGGTTAGACCTGTTACAAGAAACGCTGAAGAAATAGACAGGAACAATCAGGGACACTTTCTAAAGTAAAATAAGTATATAACTTCAAGCATTGCCATTATTTATTAAGTGTAATTCACCACTTTTTTTCCAAAAGTCAGTAGTTTTTAGGAGGGATTAAGCAGGACAGAGATAAATTTTGAGTCAAAATCAGGGACATTCCTAAAAATCTCTGACAGCTGAGAGGTATGCGTTTCACCTGTGAGACATAGGTAACAAATTGTTTTACTAGGATATAAGACTTTCCTGTTACTGTATTTAGCATGGAAAATAGCTTATGTACTAATGTAAGTAGAGATGCATTTTGGATTCAGTCTGTCATCATATCATGTCAGGAGTTTTCACCTTCAAGAAAATGTTTCAAGGAGCAGTGCTTATCAACAAAAATAATTACAAAAATAACGCACTTTTTGCAACAAATGCTGAAAGTTTTGATATGGTATGTGCAAAGGAGACCATTCCAATCAGTAAGGCATGGTTATTTATATTTGCTATGGGACGTGTGATAACACACTTTAACAGAGTCAAAAATAGTAACAGAATCCAAGAATGCATAAGACAATTTGTACAGGTAGCAGAAATATAACTTTTGGTTAAGTAAATAACTTATCCAGTAGATAATGAAATTAGTAGACCAGATGAGACAACTGTTTTTATCTGCTGTTAAATACTATGCTTTTAATTTAATACTCTGTAAAACAGTTGTCTCATACCTGGAGGGTGAAAGAAAATACAAATTAAGCAAAAAAGCAGACAGCTCTTTTATAACCAGATTCTGACTGAAAAGAAGAAAAGGTATTGAGTTATTAATGCCCTTAATCAAACCAGCCACTCTAATGCAGTATATTTTATGAAACGTAACATGCTGTTATATGGAAAGAGTAAGATATATATATATATATATATATATATATATATATATATATATATATACATATATATATATATATATATATATATATATATATATATATATATATATATATATATATATGTATATATATATATATATATATATATATATATATATATAGAGAGAGAGAGAGAGAAAGAGACAGCAAATGTAGGCTAATGATGTTTCTTTACCCACACATACAGAGACGCACATACACACATATATACTGTATAAACATGAAATCTAGTCTGTATTTGTGGATATAGTTTTGCTTCTCATGCCTTAATGTACAACATGGGCAGTAAATTACATGGAAAAGTGTATTGATAAGGCACAGAAGATGCAAAATATGGCAGAAGTTAGGAGAAATGTTTTTGCTTTATTCTCATATGGAAAGTCAATGACACAGCAAGTACATATAGGATTAAAAACTGCACAGCTTAATAAACATCCCACTAAAGTTCACCAAATGAAGTTGAAGGTTGTTTATGAAATTGAAAGGGTGAGAATGTTTAGATTCAATTGTCTGTTTGGTTGATAATCTTCTCTCCCTCTCTTGCTCTCACTGGTTGATTTTTGTTGCTTCTCACTTTGTGTTTCTGTTAAACTTTCCTTTTAAAGTAGCCTATCAGGAGATCCTTTCTGTTACCAAGACAACACATTTTGAACATATAACTTTACTTAATTTATTCATGCATTCTTTATCACACCTCTCAAGTTCGTTGCACAAGAAATCTGGACTAAGCCTAAAATAATGGACAGAACAAAGGTCCAAAAATAGAGACAGATTTTAAATATTGGTCTCATAACTGGCCTTAGGCATAGGCCAACTAAGTGGCCACCTAGGATGCTGGTCTAGCAGGGGCGCTTTCCCAGTATATATTTGGTGTAGGTAGACCAGGATGGGGGCACCGGGTGTTGTTGTAGGGGTGCCGTGGAGCCCTTTTGCCTAGGGCACCAGTTGACCTAAGGCCGCTCCTGATTGCTCTTATAAACTTAGATGCTTACAAGAATAAGATGATTTGTGTTAGCATGCATTGTCTGAAGGACATTAAGTCTAAAACTAAAATTTACGTCATTAATTAGTTACTTCAATCCTCAGTGATTTTCCTGAAAAACACAAATTCTATGAGGAACAGACCAAAATATGAGCCAAAAATCTGGACATTCAGTGAGAATATGGACAGCTGAGAGGCATGTTCCTTATCTGTACTCGAGAGTTCAAGGACATTACAAAAGATCACTATACATTATCACACCCCAGCAAGTGGTTGTAATCATCTCTGCTCCTATCCCTCCTAACACATCACTTTTTCCTTCATTTTTGTGGAGTCTGTCTTCCTATGTTTTTTTTTCTTCCAGGATTTTATATACCACTCAGTGTGAGTTTTTTTGCTGGCTACTTTTATTGTGGCTCTGACACTGATACTGCTGCTAGATTTATGAAATTTTTGATGGAGTTACAGAGATTGCAGGGGTCATGAACAAAAGTCACCTGGAGTTGAACATCAAACAACATTTACCACTTGTTTAGAGATGAACTGTTGATACATTTATATCCAACTGAAAGGTCCACATTATTTTTTCTATTGAGAATGAATACCTGCTTCTATGGATGTCTGCTTTGGCTGCTACCTGCCATTTATTCTGCTTCAGTTTCTCAGAAGTTGAATTTACTAATTTGATTTCACATACATCCTTTGTCTCCTTGCAGATGCATCATGACTGAGACTAAAGTTAATTTTTGTCATTCTTTGTGAACTGGTAAACACCTATGAAACTGGTTTCATGCGATAATCAGGACCTTTGATCCAGTTCATTGATTTGCTCAGTACTGATAAAATCAAACTCCTTATGTATAGGATGCATCTTCTTTGCACTGGTACATTACCCACTAAGGTATACTTTTGAATGTTATACTTTCACAAGAACTTGTAGCAGTCAAACTAAAACCTGGGTTATTCAGATTGTGCAGCTAAAGTTGTGATTCTAAGTAAACCTGCAACATCTTAATGCACAATGCAGATAGATGCCTAGGGAATATACAAAGGTCAAATAACAAGGGATCCTATGTGTGTCAGCTAGGAATGATATGGTAGATAAGAATTCCTGTTTGTCAAGGATGGCTTACACCTGTCATACCAGGCCTTCCATATGCTTAGCTGCTTCTATATTGCCTTTTTAGTCAAAGCACACATACTGGACATTCTTACATGGAAAATTTAAACTCAAATTAGGACAACATCAAGGTGGCACTACTCAATGCTAAGAGTCTAAATTGAAAGTTACCTGAATGTGAGGCCCTCCTGCCACTCAGACATATTCATAACTGTATAGTTACTGATACATAGTTTCAGTGCAATGACAGCAGTCCCTCTGTACCAGAGTTTAGCACCTACCATGTCTAGAGACCTTTGGAAACTACAGACGATGGTATCTATATTTGTTAGAAACACCATTACTTCACATCAAGTTACCCACAACTCTTAACTTGAAGCTTGTGGAGATCCAAATCACCCTTAAGAAATCCAAGTATTAGTTAATTCCTAGAATCAGATCCCCATTAATATAAGCCAAAGATCACAGAAATTACCTTAACATCTTTGAGGCATTAAATATCAAAACTTCATCTTATGGGGAGGGGTTGGCAAAATGGTTAGGGTCTTTATCTCCCAGATACAAGATACAGTGTTTGATTCTAAACTCTGGTTATTCATAGGTTCATAGGTTCATAGGTTCATACTAGGCTATCTGCCCGAGGGCATTTATAAGCCTAGCCCATTGTTTTGTGGCTTACGGGGAACTATACCAATTATTTTGCTGTGCCTCTGTCGAGCAGTGACACTGAGGTAATTCCTGGGGTATATCTTCCCATCCATTGGTCAAGATTTCTCTTGAACAAGGCCAGCGTGCTCTGCCTCACATGTTTGTTCCACAGCATAGGAGTCTTTGGGTGATGAATCTATCCCTCCTGCTCGAGGTTTAAGTCTCCGCCCTTGTGGCTCTGATGGATCTAGATTTTTTGAGGTGAAGCATATTCATCAAATCTGGGTTTGACATGGCCTTGTATGTTAGGCAAAGGTCACCTCTGACTGAATAGAGCTGGAGTTCTTTCAGTCGGGCAGCATAGGACAGATTTTGAGACCCTTTATCCTTTTGGTGAGGAACTTTTGTGGCCTCTCCAGCTGCTGCAAGTGTCGGGTCAGATACATTCCGAATGGGGCATTGTACTCAATCATTGGTCTGATGAGTGATGAGTAAAGGGAGACTATGACCTCCCTTGATCTAGATGAGAATCCCTTCATGATAAGGTGGGCAATGTAGAAGGACTTCCTAACTACTTTAGCTACATGGGTGTCGAATGACAGACTACTATCAACCTGGGTCCCCAGGTCCCTGATAACTTCTTCTGTGCTCAGTGGATTGCCACCTATTTGGTAGCTAATGACTATGCATTTTTGGGATTTAACTTTAGGCCGTGGCTCTGGCACCAGTTATCCGTTTCTGTGAGACCCTTCTGAAGGATATCTGTGTCAGATGTGTTTTCTACTATGGCCCAGTTTGCAGTCATCTGCAAACTTTGTCAGCCATAACCCTCCTGTGTTTGCTTGTAGAAAGTAGATGCCAAACAAGAGTGGGCCCAGGACTGAGCCCTGTGGGACACCACTTGTGACAGGCTTTGAGTCTGACATGGCGCCAGCAACTCTGACCCTGTGGGTTCTGTCACTCAGCCAGTTTGCAACCCATCTTGTGATGTATGGGTTAACATTTAAGCTGATGAGTTTTTCAATGATAGCCTTAGCCAGATCGAGGTAGGCTGTATGGACTGCCTTTCCCTCATCAATGGCTTTGGTGACTGTTTCGAAAAAGTCAACCAAGTTTAAAAGGCATGATCTGCCTTTGACAAAGCCAAACTGGGTTGGATCCAAAGTCTGCAAATTCCCTATGTCTTTATTTATTTATTTATTATTGGCTTGGTTTGTAACAGTCTGCAGACTGACAGCTTAGTATTTACCTATGAACCTATTACTAGGGGACTTAAGTTACCCAAGCATTGACTGGCACACTTATACCTCCAAAAATAGTTATACTCAGTATCCTTTGACTTCATTAATGCCAATCCAATGCAGCAAATTGTAAAACTACCCACTGGAATCTCTAATATCCTTGATCTGGTCCTTACCAACCTAAGCCCCCACTTGTACTTCACCCCGCATCTCTTCATCTCTAGTTAAATCTGACCACAAATCACTAATCTTTTCTGTCAGTCCTAGTGGTGCCACCAAGCCACCAAATAAGACCATCTTTAGGGACTTCAAGGCAAACCTGAATCAGTTTGTAGAAGACCTGTGCAAAATTCCCAACAATCCCTAGCAAATGGACCCAACTGAGAGGGCAGCTTCATTCACCTCTGACTTTTACCAGCACCTGAACAGTTGTATAGAAAAGTCAGTAGCTATCCATTGTAAATATAATAGTAAATTCAAGAATAAACATGTCTGGCTCTGGGGGAGCTCATGTATTAATGTACTGTACAACAAAAGAAGAAAATAATGAAATGTTGCAAGAAACCGCATCTCCCTACCTCAAGACTACACTGAAACATGCCAACAAGGAACTTAAAAACACTACTAGAACATGTAAAGCAGAGTATGAACTTAATGTTGCTACAGTTTCCAAAGGAAATTACAAAATTTTCTTCAGTTATGTCATAAAATTAAGAAATAATGTCCAACACTGCACTGAGCTCATCCATAATAATACCACCTATTTTGACCTCAAGAATATAGCTAATATGTTAACAGGCAGATTTGGTGCTAACTTTGCCCCTTTTACCCACAATGTTGACCCAGCTATCCCAGAGAATTTAGTTTCTCCTGTTATTACCTTGAAGCAAATGGGGTGCCATAGGGATCAGTTCTGGGCCATTTTGTGTTTGCCATTTATTTTGCAGACATTCAAACCAATATATAGAAATGTGGTTGAACAAGCTGGCCGATGGTGGTACGCTGAGCACTGTTATCCTCTCATCCATTGATATAAAACAGCTCCAACAAGGGCTGGAATATGCACATACATGGTGTATCAACACTGGTCTCAAACTAGATAAAAAATGCAACTTACTACTGTTTGGCAAAAAGATTGCTCTCGCCTCATATTTTACAAAAGGTGCTCCTGTTCAGACAGATAAGGTTATAAAAGAGATGTAGGTATTTATGTGGATAACTCTGTCTCATTCAATCATCATGTATCCACCACAGTCAAGAATATCTTCAAGATTCAAAGAAGTGATCCTACATATGTACTCTTCTCTTATCAGACCCATCTTTGAATGCAATGCCAGTTTGGTATGTATAAATCCAAGCATATTGCTGCACTGGATAGGCTCAAAAGTTTCTAAACAAAGAAAATAACAGGTCTTAAGTCCTTCAAATATCCCAATAAAGTATCATGACTTTCCTTACATTCAGTAGCCTACAGCTGTTGTGTGGTTACCTGTGTCAGACTTGTTTAGCTATGAAAGTCCCATTTATATTTGACTTCCTATTTCTTTGCAAAATGTGTGGCCTAAGAAACATCCATGCTAAGGACCTAATTGCAAAGGAAATGTTGAGGGAGCAGTTGTCAATAAAGATGACAAGATTCCTTTGGGTTGAAAATGACATGAGTGTAAGCATTAGGCCTTGAAGTACCTTTAGAGTTCAAACCCTTCTTGTTAACCTAGGCAGTCTATAACATCACTGTGTGCAACTACTGATAAGAGTTTCATCAGTAAAATATGGTACTTTCCTGAAAGTAAGCCAAAGGCCTAATGGAACAACCTGGATAACAGGGAGTATATAATTAAATTAGTGATATTTCAGAGAATTTCTTTTTAGCAACAATTGCACACAGTGATATATGACATGACCCAGTTCTGGGCAGCATGGTAACCCACTGAATATAACAAATGAATAATATTTTTTATCCAAATCAGGGTAATTAGTTCCAGTAATGGAGTACGTTGTTTGATAGTTATGTTACTCTTTCTTGACTTCTGCAATTTTTATTTATTTATTTTTATTTCAACCAGTATATTGTAATCACCCTCCACACCTTCTATGAAACTCTAATTCTTTGTATTACTCCTGAATTGTATACTTTGTGTTCTCAAATTGTTCTTATACATTTTTTTGAAAGGTGATATCAAACTAGTTTCTGTGATATCCTTGAGGCACTTAAAAAGATTTGCTTAGATTGCCTCCCAACTTCCTCTTTTCTAGACTCTGAATATTAATGTCTTCAGCCTATTTTGTTATATAGCTTCTGATGCAGATCATAGTGTATTTGTATCCCTCCTTTCTATTGCTTCACATAACCTACCTATTTAGCTCCAACAAACAGTGCAGAATCTTAACAAATATTATTCTGTCATCGCAAACCCAACACATATAATACACAAAAGACAGCAACCCAATGAAAGAAATCTGTGTCCTGGTTTTGTGGTACAGAGATCTGAGCTCTGAGTGTGATGCAGGTTACTGGGGTTCAATTTGTAAGCTGGTACTGGAGGAGACAGGTAGGGGGGATCAGTAATAGGGCATGGTCTGGTCCCTTCACCTGGAGGGGGATATAGAGAGATGCTCATACTCAGAGGCACACTAGTTGTGTGATTTCCTTGGTGGAAATTGATGAAATCACCACTTGTAGTTTGGAAGGAGGGGTAAGGTAGCCTTAGAAGACATGTACATTGATGCCCTTTACTGCAACCCACTGCACATCCCCTCACTGTCTATATATCAGTGCATTTAGGGTCACATAAAGATATCACAAACCATCCGTATTACCTGTCTGAATGAAGCCCCTTCTGGTCTGGTAGGCCCTTACCCTGATGAATAAGGATGAATAGGCCCATTGATGAGGATGAGGATATGGACTGATGGTCAACAGACAGTGGGGGAAGAAAAAAATAAAAGTAATCTAAATGTACAACAAAAAAGTTAAGATACTTTAATGGTGCAAAGAGCAGTCCTTGCACTGGAGAAGCCAGGCAGGGAGGAAGAAGAGTGAGGTGACATGGCCAGCTTGACTCTAACAAGGGGCCAGGATTGTACAGTGTACTTGAAGCACAATGAGTCATGTGACTAGTGTGGTCTCACTGAGGGAAACTGAATAGACCACTGCTCATGCTTTGGGAAGAGGGTCAGGGCTGCTTGGAGTGAAAATTCTCCTTATAGAAGTGAGGGGACACTGTATGCCATTGACCCATTGCACATTCCCCGCTGGTACTTTACCAAGTACACACAGGAATTACAGCATAAAAAAGAATTTGAGCCAGACTAATAACTGTATAAATTATGTCCCTTCCTGGTCAACTCTTGCCCCGGTGATGGGAAATGAATGGGCAAATTGACTAGGAGAAGGCTAATGATCAGCAGACAGGGAGGATTAAAACAGGAAAAAAATATTTAATGGCAGTTTCTCAAAAAGCCTCAGTGCTTCAGATCACATAGCTGCTTCATGAGGTGTAGCTATATAAAACTTCATTATAGGTTTTATATGTTGCAAAATACTTTCAGATAGGCAATAAATCAATTACCTAATAATGTGAAACATCTTATTTCACCATCTTAAATTAGAATGAATTGAGGCAGATAAAAGCCTTAAGAGATACAATATTACAAAACTAGTTTAAGATTAAATATATCATTCATACCATTTGGTCTGAGAATTTCAAGAGTATAAATCCAGAATTTTTCCATGTGTTCTAAATAATTTAATCTCTCTCTCTCTTTCTCTGGTAAAGCTCTGATACATTCAATCCTAATAAATTTCATATCAGAGACTTCCTCACCATAGTCCAAGGTAAATGGTTGCTAACTGGGCAATCAAGTCTACAATTTTCAGTGTTCCAGATGTGTTTACATATGCATTGACAGAGCATATAAAAGGCCATGCAATGTATAGTTTATTGCAAAAACAAGTATATAAATAACACAAATAATAAATTCTGTAACTCTGAGAACTTTATTGTTAATAGGCTAGTAAATATTCAGATACTCACACCAACCACAAAAGAATAAAAATAAAGTAAAATAAAATGAACCACTAGGTCAGCGAACCAGACCCAGTATTTATTAAACACACAGTAATACTCTAGTGCCTTGGTAAAAAGCCTTCCAAGGATAGCAATCAGATAAATCCAGTCATAAATACAAAAATCAAACAATCAATTATACAATTAGCCAATTAAAGTAAAACACTCCAATTAATTTCATTATTCAGGCCACCAGGAGAGAAAGTGCCAAACTTTAAAATATACATGAATTCTTTGTGTAATAATTTGTTTTTAAAGGTTTCATCTAAAACAGAATTATTACTTTCTCTAAAATCGAAGTCTGCAAAACAGAAGAATCAGAATTATGAAAAGACTTAAAATGTTGGGCAATGGGACTATCCAATTTTTCATGTTTAATATAGCTAATATTTTCCTGAAATATAATTTTAAATTTTCGTTTACTTTCGCCGATGTAAAACAGATCACAAGGGCATCTCAAAATGTATATGATGCCCTCAGTGTTACAATCAAATCTATCTATGGCGACAAATCTAATGCCATTAATAAAGGGAAAGGACCTAACAACATTAATACAGGAGCAATTACCACATGGGTAAGTGTCCCTTTCTGTCAGAGAAATAGTTAATGAAACCTCCCTCAGGTAGCACAAAACAATTAAGGACCAAAAAGTCTCTGAGGTTCGTACCTCTCCTATATGAAATACTATGTTGGTTACACAAATGCTCCAACAAATCCTTACTTTTTAATAAGTAGCTCCAATAATATTTAACTAAAAAAAAACTCATCACTAAAACATGAAAAAGCAGTTGCAAAATATACATTTCTCCTTAATTTAACACCAGTAACATTAATATTAATGTTACTATGTTTAACTCAGCTATCCAGCCTATAATCGCAAGAAAAATTATGCATACTTCCTATAACTTGTGTATCCTGAGTAAACTTGTTAATAGCTAATTCAACCAAAGATGGATCATACTCCCTTGAGACAAACATATCACAAGTTTTAAGAATTATCAACGCCCAATCTTCATCATTGTTACATAGTGTCCTAAGTCTAATAAGTTCACTATATGGTAAAGAAGACAATAAGTGTGTGTGTGGGGCGGGGGGGGGGGGACTGTCAAAACTGTCCTCATTAACAAATTTTCGATGTACTGACATCCTTAAAAAATATTCAGATACCTATGTGTACAAAAACTGTAGCCCCACCTTGTAAGCCAAGTGTAGTAACACAATTACTGATGTTTCAGAGCAATCCAGTACTGTACAACTAAAGTGTCTATAGCTATGTTTGCTTGTAGTGTGAAAGCAAATACACATGTGGACTCATAAAATTTCATGCAGTTGTTCTAATCCATTTTAAAAAAATGATAAAGTATACGCTAAGATCTACTTAAAAACAAAGATTTCAAAGAAAATACTGTAGTGTTCTTTACTGGTTACAGCAACTGGCATTAGTTAGTTAGTGGACCAATGCTATACAAACAGTTTGTGAAGACTTGAACAGTTATTTTCATAAAGTGCCTGGAACAGGTTGTACTTAATAGGCTTCCTGGGCATTACTCAATTGCCCTCACAGTCATTTTACCTCTGATGGACTGTTCTACAAAGCTGAGATAAAACATAACAGTGAATGGTGTGCAGTACTTTGGTCCATATGTGCTTTGTCAGCCTAATTCTGAGTTATAGCATGTACTGTCGTAACTGCAATCACCACAAGAAAGCATCAGGTAAAAAGTCTTTAAAACAGTGAGTCCAGAAGTGAATAAAAATGGTCATATCATTTTTTATACAAATGTACTTATTAACCAAAGGCATATGGGCAATAAATGCTCAGCACAAAAGAAATAGTTGTCAAATATTTTCTAAATTGTCTTAACATATTCTTACAAATTATGTTACAAAATCCGTGATGTTTATAATTTAACCACAAGAATAATAAGGTAGCAAACATAAAACAGCATGTTATACCTGTTAAAAGACAACACTTTAATATAGATACTGTAAGGTGTGGTCTCATTGCATCAGCATTAAAGCTAAAAAAAATTAATTCATATTTTGCCATTATTTTCTGGAAGACAAGGCAACCACTATGATTTATGACTATGGTAAATGTGCTGTCCTGTGATCATGAAAACTGTTTATGGGTCTTGTTGCTTTTTTGTTAGCTAGGTGGGAGGAATCAAGTCACATGCACGTCTAGAAGGAAACAAAAATGGCTGACTGTTTTCAGGATGCTGTGACTCGTAAAGCACTTAGCAGAAATTTGTCATATATCCTAAGCCAAACTTAACTGTAGAGATGTACATCATGGTATGTAAATCCCCAACAACCTGTTCCACTGATACTGGGTGTTTGTTTCTTCCATCACAGTTCATATATCTGTACTAAATACAGTTTAGATGTCCAAAAAAGTTATTGAGTTTCTTTTGAAATGTATACTGTTATATGAGCTTTGAGGAAGGACATAAATGGCTGATATTTAACTATGGTCACTTGTAAACGCCACCCTTAATGCACTGTAAATATAAAAAAGTCTCTTCGTAGATAAATACTCATTATATTTTTAAATTTGTACTTCACAGCAGCAATAGCATTTGTACTTCACAGCAGCAAAAGCTGTTCAGCAATGGATAAATTAAAAGTAGAGAATGTCCATTAAGATGATCATGTAGATTTTATCAAAAACAAGCAGTCATTTTGCTCAGCATGAAGACAATATTCATCGGATCATAGGAGGTTACTAGGCTATTGGCCCTGAGACCCTTATAAGCCTAGTCACGAGTTTAGCCCATGTTTAGACAAGTCAGCACCTGATACCCCTGTTCAGCAGGGGTACAGGTGGAATCCCAGGGGTGTATTTTCTGTTTCCCATCCAGTTATCCAGGTTGCACTTAAAAAGGGATAATGAGGTACTCTGCTTGACATGGAGAGGAAGTCTATTCCACAGATGGGGGAGTCTCCGGGACACAAATCTGTCCCGTCAACAAGTCCTAATGATGTCATAGACCAGGTTGAAGTTGCGCATATGGGTTGCTCGAGTGTATCTTGACTTGCGGATATTCAGCAGTCCCATCAAGGCGGGGTCTGAGATTGCTTTGTATGCCAGACAGAGGTGCTTCATTCACTTGATCTGAAGGGGGCAGAGTCTAATAAGCAACCACGAGTCCCTTTTATAACAAAAAGGTAACATTTACAATACTCATCTTACTGTGGTTATAGATCATCAGTTGTTGCAACTGTAATCCCCTGATTACCTTCAGATAAATGACCAGCTTCACTTATGTGGACAGGCAACCCATGTCAGATGCCCAACCAGCAGTTTTTATTAACTAAAAATGAATGTTTAACTTTAGCTAATTTAGCTTACATTAGAAACATATGTTTTGTGTGTGTCTGTGTGTGTGTGCGTGCGTGCATGCATGCATGTGTGCGTGTGTGTGTGTGCATGCCTGTGTGTGTATGTATGAATTCTGGATGATGCTTCAAGATGCAGTGCATACAGTACACCCACATTAACACTCAACACAGCCTTAAGTTTGAAACTTAACACAGATTTGTGGTTTATAAGTGTTGCACCAGGAAGTTGGGGCCAAAAATACTAGCCTTATTTACAGATTTTTTTTCAAAAGCATGAGAGTGGCATTCAAAAATGTGTGTTACATTTATTGTTGGTATCTGCTCCAGCTTGCTGAAAACTGATGGGGCTAGAGCACCACATTCCAAAATAACCCGGTACCTGTGGATTTAACCCTGCAAATTATGTCCTTAACAGGTAGTGTCATATTCCTAGCAAACAGTTCTAAGTGATACCATTCTGTATAACAGACGCTTCTTCTTTCTCACACACTTTTTATCACATGAGACTGAGGTACTTATACTGCCAACTTTCTCATTCGAACATCATGTTTCTATCACGTTTCCACCATTATCAACAAATCCATCTGTCCCAGTTAATTTCCAAGGGGATATCTTCAACATCCCAAAAAATCATCTTACTTCTTTATTCTTCCATCATCAGACTTATCATTAAATACAATACCTCCTTTAGTATGTACAGAGCTAAGCACATTGCTCAGCTGGAAAGCTCCAAAAGATTTCAAACCAAGAAATATAAAGTTCTTAAATAGAACAACTATTCCAGCAGATTAGCATGCCTCTTATTATACTCATTAGTCCACCAGCGACTTCAAGGTGACCTTATTCTCACCTTTTCAGGTATGAAAGACCCAATCTTATTTGACCAAAACTAGTGGATCTATAAACACCTGCATTAGGGACCAAAATCTGCACCAACAAAATAAACAGCAGCAAACAAAATATACACAGTGGACAACCATGGAGCTAAAATCCTTTTAATAAAACAACTTGAAAACCATAAAAACAAAAGAAAATAAGTTGCAACTTCAGCAGAGAAAATTAATAAGCGCTTTCAGCTTAATAGCTTTCTTCAGATCCTCAGTTTGTTCTGCTTCAGAAGCTTCAGAATGGGAATACTCCTTCTTTCTGACTATTCAGTACTTCTTAATAGGGCACCGCCCCTTTAGCACAGATTTTATTGGAAGTACTGCATTCAAACCGGGCTTTTGATCAGCCCACAAGTCCGCTATCCATTTAACTTCGTTGATCTCTGTTTTATTGCGTATATCACCTTCCCTTATATTTTCTTGAAGAGTCTCAAGAACCATAAAGTTAAATGAATGGCCAACATGCTCCATTACATGATTTGCTAGAGCACTGATATTCACACAGTTCTTTATATCACTCGTGGTGTAAAATCCATTCTTTAACTTTTCTATTGGTTTTACCTACATAAAAAGCTGAACAGTTTTGGCAAGCTACTAAGTATATAAGATTCTTGGTGTTACAGTCAGCATACCCTTAAAACTATAAGACCTTCCAGTAACTGGATGAAGAAAACAGTTTGTTGTGTTGATACAACTACATGCTTTGCAACGGCCACATATATAAGTAGCTTTTTTGGAGATGATCTTCTTCTTGCTTACTCCGTCTTTATTACACAATATTCTTTTCAGATTTTTCTTATTCTTAAAGACAAATTTAGGTGTTTCACCAACATTATTTTTTATATTTTCATCCACAGTTAAAACCAACCAATACTTTCTCACTACCTGACAGATCTGTGAGGTGTCATTGCTATAAGTTAGCATACATCATAAATTATCAAAAGTAACTCTGCTGCCTTTGATATGTTTTATTAATCCTATGTTCCGAGTATAGCAGGGGTCCTTTTTGACTTCTTATTTCATATATCTTCTCCATGTTCATGTTAAAATCTCTCTTTGTGTAACCTTTATTCTTGAGTTGTTGCTCTTAAGAATGATGTTCATGATTAAAAACTTATTTTTCAGTGCACAGTCTGGAAATCCTTACCAGCTGATTTTCCATGATGTTAGAAAAAATATGCCTGGGTTGCATACTACTCTTATGGAATAAGTGATTCCTCTATGTTTCTTTTCTATATATGGACATGGTTATACCTCTATTCTCATCTAGGGTTAATCTGACATCTAGAAATTCAATCATAGTAATGGACATATGGGTTTCAAATTTTAGGAAAGTAGTGGTGGTAGTAAGATAAGATATAAATTCCAACAGGGAATCTTTAGGTCCTTGCCACACCATAAATATATGTTGTCCACAAAACGTCCATAATATTGGATACTATCTTTCCACCTGTTATCATCATTTACAACATAAATTGCTTCCCAATGGGCTAGCACTAGATGTGAATAACTATTCCCACAGGGGGTGCCCATGGCTACCCCCTACTTTTGCCAATAGCGTTCATCTCCATAGGTAAAGATAGTATTGTTTAGCACCAATTCTAATAACATACATATTCTTCATAAAGATGCTCCTTCCATTTCTGAAGAAATAAATTGTGCCACTGCCTTCACTCCATAATCATTAGATATTACTGTGAAAAGGCATACATCCATTATTACCATAATTATATTATCAAAGTGTGAACGAAATCCTATACACTGATACAGAGACTTAAGAAAATGAGAAGTGACTTTTAGTACTCCTGGTGCTCTGACCAGGGATTTTTTTAGTTGGTCCTCTAAATAAATATAGAGGGGTTCAGTAATCCATCCTCCCCCTGCCATGATTGATAACATTGGGGGGACTATTGGATCTTTGTGGATTTTCTTTTGTTTTTATGGTTTTCAAGTTGTTTTATTAAAAGGATTTTAGCTCTGCGGTGGTCCATTGTGGACATTTTGTTTGCTGTGTTTCTCCTACATTTCCTAAGGACCTTTAGTGAATAAACAAGGCTTGATGCGGGAATAGGTTCTTAACTTATCAATTACTTTGGCTAGCATTAAGGCTAATCACACAATTTGGGAGTTGAACCCTTTTAGGTACTTGCAAAGAGTGGCAAGACATTTTAAGTGTGTCTACTTAAAGGTGTATATGGCTGGGTTTCTTATGCTTCCCAGAATCACTTGCCTACTATTATTCCTTTCTTCCTATGTCTCAGTTCAATAGTCGCATCTCTAAGAACTACCTTCAGTATGTCTCATACAGTAAAGGAGCTGTAGGGCAATTATTATCCTTCAATATGTCAGGATTACATTTTGCAATAAAGTATTCTAAAAGAAGATTGGAGGGGGTAAAACTGATGCATTCTCCATGTCTAAGATCATCATTACTAGAATATGCAGTAATAGTGAGAACAGAAGAAGGATCAGTGTGACGTCATCTCTCTGTGCCTGTAATCAAGGAGCCTGAATCCTCACCACTGCCATTGGAGAGGGACATTCACTTGGAACAAAAATGGATACACCCAGTATTTCCAGATGCAGCTCTCTGCATCAAGCACAATGTCCCTTAAGAGCACACAGGGAACACACTCAGTCCAGGGTTTGGATTTCTCTGTCTGTCTCTCTCCAGGTCTCCAATAAGACTCCCCACTGGTACAGCTACACTGTTGTGACCTCAAACAAATGTCCAAGACAGGTTCTCCAGCACCCTCTCTTTGAAACCAGTGCTTTGAGTCCCTGCTCCAAGTAGCTCACACACACACACACACACACACACACACACACACACACACACACACACACACACACACACACACACACTTTGAGATTTGATTTTCATACACACACACACACACACACACACACACACACACACACACACACACACACACACACACACACACACACACACACCTGGGAAAGGCTGGTACAGATTTATTAGCTATGCCCCCTTCTGCCCAGACTATAAGGTAGTTTACCTGCCAGCAGACACCCCAAAGCCGCTACTCTAAGGCTCTTGCAAGGGTATCATATTATATTGAGTGAAATTAATATTATAAAATCCTGGACGAAACAACATGCCAAAAAATGGAATACCAATCCTTAATCAATTCTGATGAAGTCCATATTCCTGTGGATGAAAGCGCTGAATTACTTGTGTGGTTAATAAAGAAGTTAACTGTTCTTGCAAGGTGCGACCATTTCAGTGAAGTCTGTTATTTTTTGGTGTGTTGTTTCGTTCTGGATTTTATTTTAGTTGTATTCATGCCTTTTGTGAGTTTTTCGTGAAATTAATATTAATAGAAATGGTAATGTTGACCAAACAACCAGGCTTTCAGGGGTGGTCACAATGTCACCAATAGATATAAGTACTCTCAAAAGTTAAAATATTCTCTAAAGGATCAGCCACAATGAAAATTTTAAATATGTTTAATAATAAATAATAAAAGAACATGAAAACACTAAATATCTATTTACAATAAACACCAGTGTTTCAATCACAGGAAATATTAAAGATATCAGAGGTGGACAGGTTCACACAGTTACAGAAAAACAGTACTTAATTACTCTCACTATATTTTCCTGACTGATCTAAATAATTATTATTCCCTAGTTACTTACTAGTGTAAGGCAAGATGAAGTAAGTGAGAGATCCTTCTTTGTCAGGTTACAAAATAGAGTGCCATGAGAATTCAGTCTCAGCTAGCATTAAACATTATTTTAGAGATTAATTACAGAATGGCATCAAATACATCTGGTCATCTGACTTCTGGTTCCCATGCAACCCCCTCATTACTAAAAACTGCCAGGAGTTAGCATTTATGTGTCAATAATACACACACGTAGACCCTTTTTTCAAAAAATGTTTTGTTTTCTTTCATGTTTATATACAAAAACTTGCCTGACAAATAAGAATTACATTGTAATCTGAACAATACAGCACAAATAGTAAACCACATCTCTCATAAAACTGTATTCATTATGAACAACAAGTGCTACAAAAAGACAGCTAGAAAAAAAGTAATTAGTTTAAAATTTTACACTAATATTTCTATGATAAACCCATTAAAGATTTGAGTTAACTCTCTAACAACTAATAACTGGATAAAAAAAATTCCCAGACTGGTTTAGCCTTTTAATATATGTTTAAGAAAAAGGTTCAGATATTTCTGGTAGTAGGAATGTTGATTAATATTTTGGTTATAAGTTTATGTGAAGATCTATATTTAACACACACACAGAGTCTTGCTAAGATCTGCTGCAGCTCCTGGAAGTCATAATACAATTTCAAACCTCTACCCTTCCAAAGTAGCAATTAGTTCACCCCAGTAACAATACAGGAAGCTTCCTAGTACATATGTTTTTGTCTCTGTCTGCACTGAGAACTGTAAGATAACACCTTTATGGCCTAGGCCCAGTAATTTAACTTCAGAACATTTTCAAAATTTGAGATTAACCTCTTCTCTTCCCGTATCCTCTATTAAAACATATACATTTAAACAGTTACAATAATGCAAGTATATTTATTTTTCTGTCCAGTAGGGCACACTGTTGGTATATTTTTAACACAAGCAGTTTTACAAATACATTTTTCAACACAAGCATCTGTACAAATCACTTTGATATACAAATGACATATAATTCTTTACAAAATTCCAGCTGGCTGTGCTGGCATATGTTACACATCCACTGCCCTATTTCTCCTGGCATAGCTGGCAATACCGCCCATCACCACATCTCTCCCCCCTTTAAAGACTCAAGCTAGTTTTTCAAGGGCCATTGAGAAATGTTGCTTGAGAGGAATGAGTCTATCTGGGAGTATATTAACCCATACCCTGTCTTGAGATCCCATCTGCTTTGGCATTGCTGACCCCACTACAGTGCTCCACTGTTATATCATATGCCTGCAACCCTAGAATCCATAGTAACTTGGCAATTTGCTGTCTGGCATTCTGTAGCCATGGATCCCTCTCAGACTCTTCCTGCTTCCTGCTGCAAATACTTAGCGCATGGGACTCTCTATCTTGGTAAGGTTTCATCATGTTAACATGGTACAATTTGTGCCCCTGCCTCCTGCCTAGCAGCTCTATTGTGTAGTTAACATCACTGACCTTTCTTACTACTCTGAAGGCTCCCTCCCAAGCTGCTCGCAGCTTAATGTGTCTGACAGGAATGAAAATGATAACCTGCTGTTCCACAGCATACTCTCAGGCTCGAGCATTCCTGTCATACCAGACCTTTTTCTGCTGTTGGGCTCCTGCCAGGTTCTCCAGGGCCAAGCCCATGAGGTCCCTAAGCCTTGTCCTGAGGTTCAGGACATATGCCACAACAGACTCCTTGTGGGATTCACATTTACCCTCTCACTCATCACAAACTAAATCTAAAGGTCCCCTCACCCTATACCCATATAACAACTCAAAGGGTGAAAACCCTGTGGATTCCTTGGGTATCTCTCTGTATGCAAACAGCAGATAAGGCAAATATTTGTCCCACTCTCTATTAAACTGGTCTGAAAATGCCTGTAGCATGACCTTTAGTGTAGAGTTTAACCTCTCCACAAGACCAATAGTCAGGGGATGGTAGGGGGTGGTTTTAGGTACTTCACTCCACAGCGCTTCTACAGACAAGCCATCAGGTCTGACATGAAATTGGAACCTCTGTCAGTCAGTATTCCTCTCAGGAAAACACCCTGAAAAATCTCTAACAAAGCATTTGGCATCTTCTCTGCCTCCACGGAGGACAGAGCTACCACCTCAGGGTATCTAGTAGCATGACCTACTACCATCAGGATATACTTCTTCCCTGTGGAACTTGGGGTATCAGAGGCCCCACAATATCCATATCTACCCTCTTAAATAGCTCTTTAATCACAAACAAAGGCATCAAAGGAGCTTTGACCTTGTCTCTTGCCTTGCCTACTTTTTGGCACTGCTCACAGGTGCTACAGTACCCTGTTATATCCCTTGCAATCCCAGTACAGTAAAAGTTCTGGGTAATACATCTCTTGGTATGCTTTATGTCCATATGACCTGCAAAAGAAATGTCATGGGCTATGGTTAGAAGTGCCAGATGGTAGGCTCTAGGCACTACCAACTGCTGTATCACATCACCCTCTAGCCCCCCTCAGGGGTCTAAGCTCCCTGTACAGTAACTCTTTGTTCCAGTATACAGACTCTCCTTTTCCTTGAGAATCAGGCACTTCCCTTGCTTCCTCCCTCAAACGTCTTATTGTAGGGTCCAAGAGCTGAGCCTGTCTTAATTCTATCTTTGTAACTCTTCCAGCTCCCCTTCCACAGGAAGTCTGGTATCTTCTAACAGTGGTGACTCACTGTCATCCTGGGTACTACCACTCACCTTTGCCCTTGCAGTCAATCTGTCCAAGGGAACACCTGTACCTACCAGCAGCTGGGGCTCACCTTCAGGCTCACTGCTACAGGGTAGCCCCTTCCTGAAATAGCCACCTCACCAGCTCTAGCTTCAGGTGTGAGGTCTTTCTTAGTCTCCTCCAAATCTATATGATACATGGCCCCACTGGTTACATTTAAAACATTTAACCCTTGGTCCTGGCCATATACCTGAACTAGTGGGTTCCTCTGTTAGTGGTGGACTCTGTTGGGGTGGTTTAGGCTACCCACCATGGGTTCCCTTATATCCATGTGCAGTACTGGGTATCCCCTTCTTGTGCAGTGATGCCCTGCTTGCTAAGTAGAGATCCCCTTTTTCCCCACCTCATCTGTAGAGTTATATTCATGGTCTGCCTACCAGATTCTCATGTCAATAAATAAAAAAGAACAAGGCAGCTAAGCATGGCTAAGGAACATAAATTTATTAAAATACAAGTGGTAAGTGCTTTCATCCAGATACACTGCACTTCATCTGACCAATAGTATAAGATTCAAGTTTATTCCTCATATCTTCCCCTCGCCTATATATCACGGATGTGCTTATACAAGGCACTAGTGGGGTCTTGCCTGCATATATAACCTAAATGCTCCATTATCTGCTCTTTAAAAGAACATTCAATTTTCCCTATATAGAAGCATGAGCAGCTTCTACACTGGGCCAAGTAGACCAATCATACAGTCAGCATAAAACTTGGGGTCAAACTTATACCCATTGTTAGGATGTATAAAACTCATGTTCAGATATAAATTCACATGCTTTACATCCTCTGCAGGCATAAGTGCCTTTCCTAACTGACTGCACACAAGATCTACTGTGATCAAAATTATAACATAGTTTAAAGAGCGTATAATGGAGCATTTAGGTTATATACGAAGGCAGGACCCCACTAGTGCTTTGTGTAAGCATGTCTGTGATAAACCTGGACATGTTTTTGCTTTTATGGTTCTACAAATGATAGGTGTTGATAGGTGAGGGGGAGATATGAGGAATGAACTTGAACTGGTGGAATCCAAATGGATTATTAGGCTTATTGCACATAGAGCACCGGGGCTGAATGGACGTGTACCTTTAAAGCATGTTTTAAGGGCATGCCCTTTGAAACACTAATTATGTTTTTTAATTGTTTTTTTAAATGATTCTGTTATTTAAAAGTGTGTTGCTTGGTTTTTATTCTATTGGTCTGATGAAGTGCAGTGTATCTGCATGAAAGCACTTACCACTTGTATTTTAATAAATTGATGTTCTTTAGCTGTGCTTGGCTTCCTTGTTCTTTTTTATTTATTTTCATTTACCTTTGATACAAGGCAGCCTTTATCCACTTGGTTGGCTTTTTTATTGGAATTCAGATTCTCATGTCCTCAGGCAAAGTGCTAAGGGCTTGTTCCCTCACCAAAAGGTCTGCCTGCCCTTCAAAAGTGGTGACCTGACACCCACTCAACCACCTATGAAAATAAATGCTTTACCCAGCAATATAATCACACACACTTTCATCTGTCTTGCATCTAGGCTCATGATTTTTTTTCAGGTGTCAATTTAAAACATTCAAGTAAACGTTTCTTAATTTATTATACTTTAAACAATCAATATCAGACAGTTTTGAAACAGCAGTTACAGCTTTACCATGGAGTAAGAGGGTCAGGAAATGTGCCCAGAGCCCTTGGTCAACATTATACTGTTTATATACTCTTTCAAATATATGAATAAAATGATCAAAATTATCACCTTTTGCAAATTGTGAAAGAAATTTACTGACCTTTGTTGCTTCTGGGGTTTGGTTATTCCCTTCCCCATTACCTCCATGACCCCATGAGAAGAGTCAGCATCTCCCTCTCATGTTGACACTGTTTCTCCTTTTCTTCATCCTCCAAACACCACAGTCTGTTATTTTCTTCAGCCTCCAAATGCCCAGTCTGTCTGCTGATTCTAATTCCAAATGTTTGGCCTCCAGTTAAGTCTCTTTAACTCCAGATGGGTTTTTAAGTCCTCTGAGGAAAAGGTGAACTGTCCTGTTTCTGAGGGATGTAAATTCCCATTACCAGATTGGTTATCCTCCTGGTTGCTGGTCTGAGCTACAGCTATAATTATGGCTGAAATAATTTCCTCTTCAGTCAGGTTGGCATGCACCAGTCCTTTGGCTTCACACATCTTGGTGAACTGGTTCTTTGTCAGCTTGCCATAATTCTCTGCTGATATCTTTGCCTGGTTTCACTGACTAAGCTAAACTAACAAAAATAAATAAATTAATAAATCTGTTGTGAAACGAAACTCTGAATGCTTACCTTGTGGCTTCTGAGAATACAGACCTTCAGTGACATATCCATACTACTGCTCACCAATATGTGACGTCCCCTGTCTGGGCTAGAAATTAAGGAGCCTGTATCCTCACCACTGCCACTGGACAGGGATGTGTACTTGGAATAAAAATGGATACACCCAGTATTTCCAGATGCAGCTCTCTGCATCAAGCACAATTTCCCTTAACAGCACACAGGTCCCCAGTAAGACTCCCCACTGATACAGCTATAGAGTGTCCAAACCAAGTTCTCCAGCACCCTCTCTGTGAAACCAGAATGACATCACATACATCTGGTCATCTGACTTCTGGTTCCCATGCAATCCCCCATTGCTAGAAACTGCCAGGCTTTAGTATCGACTAGTTCTCCCCAGTCATGATGCAGGAAGCTTCCTAGTACAGACTTTTGTCTCTGGCTGCGCTGAGAACTGTAAGATAACATCTTTATGGCCTAGGAACAATAATTTAATTTCAGAACATTTTCAAAGTTTGAGATTAATCCCTTCTCTTCCAGTATCCTCGATAAAACATATTCATTTAAACAGTTACAGTAATATATGTTTATTTCTTTTTCTGTCCAGCAGGGCACATTGTTGCTCCATTTTTAACACAAGCAGCTTTACAAGTACATTTTTCAACACAAGCATCTGTACAAATTGGTTTGATATACAAATGACATATAATTCTTTACAAAATTCCAGCTAGCTGTGCTAGTATGTGTTACACATCCACTGCCTTACTTCTCCTGGCATAGCTAGAAATACCTCACATTGTCACAATCAGCTTTAAAAAGAACTGCATATCAGCCTAAGGACTATTATCAACAAAAAGATAAGTACGAAAATATAATCCAGTGGGCTTGGTTCACGCCTTTAAAAGGGAAATTAGAATAAACTCCTGAAGACTGATAAACTGACATGTACAAAACTACCAAGTGATATGTATGGGGTTGCCTTTGCCAGAATGTCTTACGTGATGAATATTTTGTCAATTGTAGTGAGGCTGTGTCAATGGTAGGTATCATAATCAAATGAAGGTCATGATTTGCAAGTGCCACAAAACTCTGTTTATGTGATATATGTGCTATACTGACAGCACAGTTGTTCTGTGTTAAGATTTCTGTCTCATTTATGCATGGTCCAGGTTCAGTCCCTACTGATTATCTATGGAGTCTGCCATGTTCTTCCTGTGTGTATGCTTTTTTTCTGGATACTCTCTTTTTCTCCCAAATTGTACTGGTCGATTGCCATACTAAATTTTCCAAATAGATTATATTGACCTTGTGATGTGGATCTTGGCAGAAAAGTGTCCAAGGACAACTCAATTTATCTGGTTAACAAAAGATACAAAATAAATAAATAAGCAATTACATTTAATTAATTAATTAATTGATTGATTGATTAATTAATTAATTAACCTCAGAAATCCTATAACTTTTTAAGAGTCCGGACTGAAGTATAGCGAGGAATTTAAAGTGAGACTAAGGTATAAAAAAAACAACAGTAGAGCCAGTACATATGATATATCACTCAGGATCTAACAGGATAGTACCATGTATTAAAGTGGATGCAATCATGTTAGCTACTGCCCCAAAAATTATTAAAAATAAATGAAGATTAACATGCTACAACATGTAGCTTACAGAGTTCTGTATGGGAGAAATAGGTTTCTTGTTTACACAACAAGTCAAAATAATTGGTTTTAAATTCCCTACGTAAGCGTACCTCTCAAGGGGATCATGACTCCACTGACATTTCAGGAGAGCAAGTATGTCCTTCAAATATGCATAGCACCTCATGATTGCAAGCTTTTTTACATTTTCAGATATTATAAAATGGTTACCTTGTCATCAAGTAAAAGCAATGGACCTCAGATAAAATATCTCTATGATAAAACAAAGAGACACCGTCATTACCAAAAAGCACACTAAAGTACAGACATAACAATCAATGTATTTAATATCTACTAGATGTCCTATAATTGGGACACATACAAAAATATACCTAGAAATAACAATAATAATACAGGCTGTAACCACAGTTAAATGATAATTTCTGTGTTCGACCACTAGCTATTCATACAGTACAGTTATATATGAAATCAAAAAGAAGAAAACCGATCCAAACTACTAACAAATTGACAGAAAACACCAGGAAGGACCCTGTTACCCAGGGGCGGTAGAGCCAAATGTACAGACCAGATACACGAATTTGACCTATTTATGCGAATTATATTATGGCTTATTGGGAACAAGAGTATGTTTTTACTAGTGAATATATGAATCATATACAATACAGCCATTTTTTGGATGACATATTTGTAGTATGGGATGGGCCAATTGAAGTCATGAAGGCCTTTAGAGAATATATTAATTGTACAGTACAATTTTTTAGGTTTACTTATGAATATAGTAGTGAGGAAATTTCATATTTAGATGTAAAACTGAAGGTTAACCATTTGGAAAAATGTTTGGGTTCTGGTATATACAGAAAGCCTACTTTTTCCAATTCTTATTTGAGCTACCAGAGCTGGCACCCTAACCATCAGAAAAAAGCGATAGTAAAAGGCCAAATGGTTAGGGCAGCCAGAATGGTAAGCGAAAGTCAAGATTTTCTTAAAGAAATGGAGTTCATTAGAGGTATGTTCATTAATCGTGGATATCCCGTTGAATTGTGTGATTCTATTATGGAGGAAGTGAAATGTAAGAGGTTTAATGGTGTTTACAAGGCAATTTTAACCCATGATCACGACGATGGGGGGGGGCACAAGTAAATACAGTTATTGAAGAAGTAAAAATAACAAAAAATGAAAGTGATGTTATTACTAGTGTGAGTGAAACATTGTATTTTATTACTACTTACAATTATGATGTGGATCATATAGTGGGTATAATAAATAGGAATTGGAAGTTATTGAAACTGGATAGTAATGTATGGAGAAAATTGAGTAACCCCCCAAAAATTGTGTATAGGAAAGGAAAGTCATTTAAACAATTACTTGAGTCAGCTGCAAACTCTAGTTGTGAGAATGATAGTTCACATAGAAGTAAAGGGAATTTTAGGAGTGGTAGATGTAGTGTTTGTAAATATATTTTTGTTACAGGTGATAAAATTAATATTGAGGGCGAGGTTATTGGTATACATGGCCATTTTGATTGTCATGTTAAAAATGTTGTTTATATGGCCAAATGTGAAGGTTGTCCGGCTTTTTATATAGGGAAAACCTGTAGGATGTTTAGGGATAGAGTCAGTGAACATATTCTGGATATTAGGCAAATGAAAAATACCAATGCCCTAGTTAGGCATATAGAGCAATTTCCAGAGCACAGATTCAGATTTTGTGTAATACAGCAAATAAAAAAGGATGGTCAGGGTGCAGTATTGGCTGTACATCTTGATATTTGTGAAATGAGATGGCAGTTGGCATTAAATGCTACAGTATTTCCAGGAATTAATGATAACATAAGCATGTTGCCCCTATTAAAATTAAAACACATCTTGGGTTGAAAATGTTATTTATTAAAAGTTTTAAGAAAGTTTTTTACTCTTTATTGTTATGGAGTGGTGTTTTCCAAAAATAATTTTTTAAAATTTCTTATAAAAATTTTTTGAAAGTTAATTTTATATGATTAACTATTATTTCTTTTTTGACATTATGATACTGTCTTGTTATTTTAGTCCATGATACTGAGTGTCACAAATAGTTTTTAGTTGGTTGTACATAAATATGTATATTTTATATTTCATATTTTGTGTATTTAATAACATTTTGATATGTAACATATACTGTGTAAATGCATTGGGAGTATAATTTTCTTACCTCAAAGGGTTAATGAAGTGAGATTTAGGATATGCTTGTTTAACTGAGTTTTACGTGATAGGGTAATTCGAAGGGGTGGGATGTATTTGATGCAGTTTATGTGTGTATATATATATATATATATATATATATCAATGGAGTGGTTAAATGTGTTCATTTTCTGAAGAAGTCTGTATAATAAAGATGAAACCTAGGTCAAATTTGTGTATCTGGTCTGTACATTTGGCTCTACCGCCCCTGGGTAACAGGGCCCTTCCTGGTGTTTTCTGTGTATATATGAAATCAGTCCTCTTTGAAGAAAAATGATAATAAGTTGGATTTACGCATTTTCCAAGTCTTCAAATTATAGATAAAATAAATATAAACATCAGCAAAATCTTGCTGCACGTGTAGGCTGCCCAAACTGCAAACCAAGGACTGAATGAACTGACAATGCTTGCCCTTGAGACATATGGAGAAAGATCACATCAGATGCCCACAAGGCCAGTCTATTATCTCAGACTTCAGTAATCTGGACATTGTAAATCTCTACTTTGGATCTACATCAGTTTGGCTTTGTCAGACGAAGGTCTTGCCTCTTTAACTTCATTAATTTCTCTGAAAAAGTAACTAAAGCAGTGGATAGTTGTTATGCAATCCATACAGTATATGACAATTCTGCATGTAAGCATTATCAACAGTCTTGTAAATTTGAATGCAAATCCTTATGTTGTTAGGTTGGCAGCTAACCTGTTGTCTGATAGAACCCAATGAAGTTAAAGGCACAGGTGCTAGTTCTGGAAGTAAAAAAGTTACCAGTCATGTATCACAGGAATTAATGTTAGGCTTCCTCTTATTTCTAAGATCCCCAGGCCAACACTCCTGGCTTGTGGTTATCTAAGGTTGCAGAATACTGAAAACTGGGTGTAATTATTTGATCTTTCACTAACTCAAAATGGGTTAGGTGAGCAATAATCCTCAGCAGGGTGTGTGTTACTGTGTAAATAATGCACACTCACAGGTGTTCTGAAGCCCATGACCTGTGGCACAGTGGTGTAATTGATAGTTTGATATTTGTTTTTGTTTTCTGCTCACTGTCTGCCTTGTGATTCAATTAGTTCTGTTCACCCTCACTCCGCTTGAGCTCATGCCACTCTCTTACCCTACCCCCATTCTCACCCAACCATGAATACATTACATTTATAGATAATTGTTTCCCCTCAAACCCCAACACCTCCAGTTCCTCCCCTCCCCATCCTATCACATTCTCACCATTTCCCTCCCTGTCTCCAACCTTTCAATCCTCTTTCCCCCTCTTTAACTAGATTCTCCACTTCTCTCCTCCCACTTACACCACCCTTTCTCTCTCCTTTTCTTCCCTCTATACACACTACACCCTATTTTACACTCCCCTCCTAAATAAATTATTTACACCTGTCTCCTCCCGAAGTACACTCACCTACACTCACATTTCTTCCCTCCTGATCTAATACCTCCTCCAATTACATCCACCTCCTTTTTTTTCTTTTTCTTTCTGTCACTAACTGGCTACCTCTTAAACCCACCCATTCCTGCTACATTCTCTTTTTCACCATTTTATCTCCTTACACCTATCTGCCTCAGTAAACCTATTTACACATTCCTAATCTGTTCTCCAGATCACATTCTTCTAATCCCTTCTCCTGGGCTCACACTTACTACTAACTAATACACTTACATCTACTTATCTTCTACTACCTCTCAATATCCTAACATGTTCCTTATTCTCACCTCCACAACTCTTCATCTCCTCATAACCTACCTCTCCTCTTATCACATACAGATAAATCCCCTTCACCTCCCTCCTAACCTCCACTCACTGTACCTTACACACTCATACACACCTCTTTTTCACAATATCTCCATCTCTCTTTCATATCACTGGCACACTCCTCCACAGGATAAGAACTGCCCCCCCCCCCCCACATCTCTTATTGCATACGTTCTAAGCATAAATATCACTTCCTGCTCCTCCCACTCCTTGCTGTTCTTCTCCTCCACAATACCTTACTCCTCTCAGGAGACATTCACCCCAAGCCGGGACCATGTTCCAATCCCCCCACTACCAACCCTACCACCCAAACTGCACCACATTACCCTAACTCACATGCTAAGCTTCTAACCCTATACTCACTCAATGCATACAACATCATGAACAAAATAACTGAATTCCAAACTTGGATGGCCCACTATTCTCCCTACATAATTACAATCACAGAAACATGGTTCAAACCCCATATCTCTGACAACACATTCTGCCCCGCTGGTTATAACATACTTCGTCTTGACCAACCAAACAAAAAGGGTGGATGAGTTGCCATATTATCGTCTGATCACCTGAACCTGTCCCTTGTATCTAACCCTTCCCCCTCATTTCACCCAGCAGAACTCTTAATTGTTAACTGTAAACTTAACAACCAAAAAACCCTTACGATAGTTGCTATATACATACCCCCGGCGACAATGTACCTATATTACAACAAACCATGTCTTGTCTCACCTTCAACATACCTAATTAAACCACTATCCTAGGAGATATCAACATCAGTTGGTCATTCCAAACCTCCTGCTCACCCACCTCTTGCTTAAACTTACATGGCTTCACACAACTAATCTCTACCCTCACATACTTTAACAAGCCTATCAACTCCCGTCCTATTATAGACTGGATACTAGTTTCCAATCCTGTGCTATATCACCACACCAAAACTCTACCTGATTCCATCAGTGACCACTCAGCAATTTGTACCCACAGATACCCTCCTCACCAGCTAAGGTCGCACGAATGCAAAGATTGTCAAAGCCTCTCTAACTTCCATCTTGACATATTCAATAGCATGCTCTCCTCTATTAACTGTTCCTTTCTTTCATACCTACCTCTAGATGATGCAGTTCAAAAATGTAATTCCATATTTCTAAATATTCTCAACTAACTTGCCCCTCCCCCTGCACAATTATAGTTAAATGTCTCTGCTCCCCCTGGCTATCTCAATCCACACAAGCTCTCATGCACAAAACAGATAATGCCTGGAAACTCTGGCTTAAGACTAAATACCCCTCCCATCTACAAACCTATAAATAACTTTGTAACCTCATAAAAAAAGACATGTCAACATCAACAAGAAGAACTTCTACCTAAATCCCCAGACAACACATCACAACAACCCCACAAAATTCTAGAACAGAATCAATCAAATCCTTCACCCAGGAAACCCCACAACACCAAAACCTTGTCCTAACAATACCCCCTAGAAACAGCCACCTTACTTAACTCCTACTTTGTAGACTCCATCAGTAAACTAATACCAACCTCAAACTCCCCTAACTCCTCTGACCCCCCACCTCTAAAGAAAACTATTCCTTCTCTATCAAACCTGTTCCCACCAGTTACATAAAATGTCTCCTATCTAAGCTTAAGCCATGTTCTCCCTCTGCCAACAAATTACCTCCACTTTACCTTAAGCTAGATGCAAACTCCATAGCACACCCCATTTCCATCCTCATAAACTGCTCTATATCAGAATCCACAGTTCCCTCACTATTGAAACAATTCTTTACCATACCTGTCCACAAAGGTGAAAATTCCACTGAACTATCTAACTACCACCCTATAGCCATACTCTCCCTCCTCTCTAAAATATTAGAAAAATGTGTACATAAGCAAATCTTGGACTGTCTACTCCTGGAAAACCTACCCACCCCCACACAGCATGGCTTCCATCCTAACCACAGTACCTCAACATCCCTCATCTCCTTTACCCACTACATTTCCCTGGCCAGAGATAACAACAAACTTGTCTCCTGTCTCTTCCTAGACCTCTCAGAAGCATTTGGCACTGTCACCTAACCCATGCTCTTTTCCAAACTCTCTGACCTCAACCTTTCTACCCCCACCCTTCCCCTAGTTCACTAGCTACCTCTTCAACAGACAACAATCAGTTAAATGGCTCTCCTTAATATCCCCCTTCCTCCTGATCAAGATGGGGGTTCTGCAAGGTTCTGTTTTTGGCCTCTTACTGTTCAACATCTTCACTAATCACATCTATACGTTCTGTCCACAATCTACTCTCATTCAATACATGGATGCCTCCACTATCATTTCTACCTCTGATACCCTTGCTGACCTGCACATCCTCACCCAAAACTCCTTTAACTCTACTGAAAAAGTGCTCACTAACAACCAACTAATTTTCAATGAAGACCAAACACCTGCTATTTCTCCCTAAATTGCTCACCAACCTCAAGCCCACCTTCTCCATAACACCACTTAACAGCATTGTCATCAACATCAAAACCCACACTAAGCTACTAGGGGCCACTATAGATGATCATAGGATCATAGGATCATAGGAGGTTACTAGGCTAATGGCCTTGGGGCCTTTTACAAGCCTAGCCAAGAGTTTATCCCCCAAAAAGAAACCTCAGTCAGCACCTATCACTCCTGTCAATGAGGGACAAAGGTGGAACACCTGGGACATATTTGTGGTTTATCCACTTATCAAGGTTGCTCTTGAAGAGAATCAATGAGGTACTCCATTTGACATGTATGGGAAGTCTATTCCAGAGATAGGGTGGCCTCTGGGAGACAAACCTGTCTCTCCAGCAGGTTTTGTTGATGTCTCATATTGGAGGTAGGCCTTTCAAGTGGGTAAGGCGTGAGGAGTTAAACTTATGGATGTGGAGCATCTGTAGTAGGGCAGGGTCTGATATTGCCTTGTAGGTGAGACACAAATCACCTCTGAGCAATCTGTACGATACTGAGTACAGTGATAGTGATTTGAGCCTGTTCACATAGGACAGGTGTTGGAGGCCATGGATTCTCTTTGTGAGGTATTTCTGTGGCCTTTTCTGTTGGTGCAGGTGTTTGGAGAGGTACATACCAAACGGGATGTTTTACTCAATTATAAGCCTAATAATGGCAGAGTACAGAGAGGTAATAACCTCCTTTTTTCTGGATGCAATCCCTTTACTTATGAGATGAACCAAGTAAAATACTTTTGTGACCACTGCTGCTACATGATGGTCGAATGTGAGATTGTTGTCAACCTGAGTACCCAGGTCTCTCACCACAGGTTGTGTGCTAAGGGGGTTGCTGTTGATGTGGTACGCAGTAGGGGCCATGTTTTTGCTGAAAGGTATGATAATACATTTTTTTGTGTTTAACTTAAGGACATGACATTGGCACTAGTTATTTGTTGCTGTGAGACCCTCTTGTAATATGTTAACATCATTTGGGGAGTTAATGACAGCACCCAACTTACAGTCATCCACAAACTTGGTCAGCCACAGGCCCTTTGTCTTTACCTGGACCTCCAAGAAGTAGATGTTAAACAGTAGGGGTCCTAGGACAGATCCTTGGGCAACACCACTAGTAACAGGTCTGCTCTCGGAGGTGGTGGTGCCTATTTTGAACTTGTGGGTCCTGTCAGTGGACCAGTTGGCCACCCATCTGATGAGATAGGGATTTACGCCAAATTGAGTTAGCTTTTCAATGATGCCCCTGTGGGAGATTGTGTCAAAGGCCTTGGCTAAGTCAAGATAAGCTGTATGTACTGACTTTCCCTCATCCAGGACCTTGGTGATAGTCTCAAAGAAGTCAACCAGGTTCAACAGGCAAGCTCTGCCTCTGGCCTATCTGAATTAGGTGGGATCTAGTGCTTGGAGATTGCCTACGTCCTTATTTATGAGATCCATAATAATATACTCCATGGCTTTACAGATCAAACTTGTCAAGCTAATGGGGAGATAGTTTCCTGGGTCAGTAGCGGCACCACCTTTGTGCAAGGGGATGACAATGGCATCTTTCAACTCTGTTGGAATGAAGCTTGTAATTAGGCTGTGGTTGAATAGGGTGCTCAATGATGAAACTAGTTCTTGCTGGAGATGGTGCAGAATACAGCCTGGGGTACTATCAGGTCCCATGGAAGCTGTGTTCTTTGCACTGGATGGGGCTTTTAGCATTTGATCTATGGAGATATGAGGTGTGGGACAAGTATCGGGGATGTCAAATGGGCCATTGGGGGAATAGGAGGTGAAGTTTATGCTGAACCTATCAGCTAGCAGGTTGGCTAAGTCAACAGGATCAGTGTAAGTGGTACCGTTAAGTACTAATTTGGAACAAACCTGGGCTTTGCCATGGAGGTTCCTGATGTAGCTGAAGAAGGCTTTGTTATTTCCTTTTGTTTCAGAGGCTAGTTTCAATTCATAATTGGCTTTGCAGGTTTTCACTAGTGATCTAATTTGTTTGTCGAGGCTGAGGAGTGAGTTTTTCCAGTTTGGAATTTGTTCCTTTTTACCCTTGGACAACAGTTTCTTCCTTTTGTTGTAAAGCCTGTTGATAGTGGATGCCCAGCAGACAGGTCTGTTTTTCCTTGAGGAGCAGGTTTTAGTTCTGTTGGGTATGGCTGAGTCCATGCAGTTGTACAGGTGCCTGTATACTGCATTGGCATACTGTTCAGCATAGTTGTCTGCATCCTCTGAGGGGGGCGGTGGTGTAAAGCTACTGATACCCTCCCTTAGGAAGTTGTAGTTAGCTTTTGAGATTTTTTTTAGCCTGGTTATGGCTGATGGGGTTTGGGGTGGGATAGAAGCTTCAAATGACACAAACCGATGATCTGATCTCACCAGGGAGGAACATACTATAGGAGTGGTGCAGTGGTCACCCGTGTTGGTGAGAACCAAGTTCAGAATGTTATCTCCCCTTGTGGGGGATGAGATGAGTTGGTCTAGTGTGTTATAACTGATGAAGTCAAGGAAACATTGGGTGAGTACATAGTGCAGGAATAGTTCACTCAGTCTATGGTGGGGTAGTTGAAGTTACCAAAGTTCAGGGTGTTAGGGGGGTACCTTGATGGAGACAAGTAGGTCCAGGTAACAACAGTGGGTGTCTTGAGTCATGGAGGGGGGTCTATACCTGGCTATAACTTGCATAACAGTTGCACCTGGAGTAAATCCAGTGCATCATGCTGGCAAACCAGTCTGGAGGTGTGCCTGTCCTTAATTAAGATAGAGACACCACCATCCTTAGTCTTTCCGACCTCATTTTGGTGAGGGAAAGTGTGGAATGATGTATAGCCTGGTAAGGAAGGGGTGCTTTTCACAGCCCTGAACCAACTTTCCGTGACTGCACAGACATCGGCATCTTCCAGTGTGAGGAGAGCCTCCAGTGAGTGCATTTTCAGGTTAAAGTTCCTAGCATTAAGCAGCATGATCTTCAATTTGCTTTTTGACAGATATTTTATGTTGGAAGATTTGTCTTTGGAACTTAGTCTAAAAAAAGGCACAATGGGGGAGGCAAGAGTCTTGGCCAGGATCCGTAACCCAAGGGGTGACAGGTGGAGGCCATCTCTGGCAAAGCATTGAGGCCTGTCAACTATGTCATTTCAGGCAGGCAGATACTGGATCCCCTTGGAAAGACACCAGAGACTAAGCCAATTGTTGTAGTAAATTATTGTTTATTGGTATTGTGGTATCATTCTTGGTAAAGGTAGGATGCTGCTTAGGGTTAGGGTCATACCTGCCTGGTACACATACTTGGAGAGCTCAATCATGTCTCTGTTCATATAGGCCAGGGAGGTACATCTCAGGTCATTCACAACAACATGGACAATGACAGAGTCATACTTGTAACTGCTGTGGAGAGACTTAAGTGCATGTATGACATGGTGGATTCCGGCACCTGACAGACAACTGACCATGACCTTCTCCTTCGAGCCTGGTGAGGGGGACATCAATGTGTCTCACTATTGAGTCGCCAATAACTAGTATATTTGGTTTATTGTTATGCCTTATGGACTGCATTGGTTTATTGTTATGCCCAATGGGCTGTGTTTGTGAGACACTGGTGTGTTGTCTACTGTGTGTGATGTGTTTGGTGTTGTGTGTGGAATGTTTGTGAGTGTCTGTTGTTTAGGTAAGTTTTTATTTAGAAACCCTGCATAGGTGGATGTGTGTTGTGCTTGGCTATGTGATGTGGGTAGTGTGGTGTTTGTGCTGGCAATCTCCTCTTTGTCAGAAGAACTGACTGTGGCATGAGAGAGCATGGATTCCAGGTTACTGATGTAGATACATTACTCACAAGTAGAAGAATTATGTGCTAGGAGAAGAGGACTGTCCGTGAACATGAGGCAGTTGCTACACTGTCTCAGTATGCCCATGTCAACCAGGCTGGCAGGAGAAACTGGTTGGAATTGTCCAGACATAGTGTTCTGAATACTTGGCGGGCTTATGGAGAGTGGGTTTTGATAAGGGTTTTCTACAAGAGTGTAGACCACAAAAACCTTAAATGTAAAATAACTGGCCTGAAGCACAAGTGCTAAAACCAAAACTAAGATGCTTAGAATAGCAGATAAATCTAATCAGGCTACTAACAAGCAAGCAGTAATAAATGCAGAATATGAGCACTTGAACACTTAAGCACACACAGAACATCAAAATAAAGTAATAAAGTAGGTAGAACACAGTTACAGTAAGAGCACCTAAATAAAGTGTAAGAATTAATAAGAATTAACAAGGCTATAGGGAATCTCCAAACTCTAGATCTCACTCAATTTGGTTTTGTGAAAGGTAGATCATACCTGCTCAACCTGTTTGACTTCTTTGAGTCAGTCACCAGAGCTGTGGATGAGGGCAAGGCAGTTCATACAGCCTACCTCAATCTGGCCAAGGCCTTTGATACCATTCTCCACTCAGGAATTATTGATAAACTCACCAAACTAGGCATCAACCCCATATCACTAGGTGGGTTGCAAATTGGCTCACAGATAGAACCCACAGTGTGAAAATAGCAGACTCCAAGTTAGACTACCGACCAGTCACGAGTGGAGTCCCACAGGGATCAGTCCTGGGTCCTCTCAAGTTTGGTATCTACTTCTCAGAAGTCCAGGCCAACACGGAGGGAGTCTGGCTGACCAAGTTCACAGATGACTGCAAGCTGGGAGCCATTATTAGCTCCCCAAGTGATGCAGACATCCTACAGAAAGGCCTCACTGAGACCAATGACTGGTGTTAAAATCATGGCCTTAAACTTAATGCCAAAAATGTGTCATCATCCCCTTTGGGAAAATCTCAGTTCCCACTAATTACCACATCAATGGGAGCCCACTGAACACTGAAGGTGTTATAAGATATCTGGGGACACAGGATGACAGCAACCTGTCCTTCGACCACCACATTGCCACTGTAGTCAGAAAATCCTTCTATGTGGCACATCTCATTACCAAGGGTTTTGCATTCAGGAAGAAAGAGGTCATCAGCTCTCTCTACTCTTCCCACATTAGGCCAATCATCGTGTATAATGCCCCATTTGGCATGTACCTCACTAGACTCATGCAACAGCTGGAAAGGCCACAAAAGTACCTCACAAACAGGATCCTAGGCCTTAAACACATGTCCTACATGGACAGACTCAAAAAACTCCAGCTATTCTCTGTCTCATATCATCTACTAAGAGGCGATCTCTTCATGACTTACAAAGTCATGTCTGACCCAGCTCTGTTAGAAATGCTACATCTAAAGAAATCCCAATCCCTCCACACCACACACTCCAGAGACCTCAACCTCATTACCACAATCAACAGAACATGCTGGAGGGACAGGTTCATAACCCAGAGACTGCCCATATTCTGGAATAGACTTCCTATACATGTCAAGCAGAGCACCTCACTAGGCCTCTTCAAGAGAGATATTGATGAGTGGATTGGATGGGAAATAGAAAGTTCACCCTGGGGATCACTCCAGTGTGTCTTCTTGATAGAGGCACTAGGAAGTAATGTCAGGTGGCATGATGCCAGGGCACTTCTATGGGCTAGGTTTGTAAAGGCTCCAGGGCCATTAGCCTAGTACACAGCTATGAACCTATGAACTGCTTTTCTTTTCTTTTTGGTCAAGTGGAGAGGGAGGAAACAGAACAAGACTAAGAGACTATGAGGGTTGCCTTTCCCAAAATGCACTCTCTGAGCACAGTAGATAGAGCTGATGAGATGGGACTGGTAGGAGTGTCTGCAATTAAAGAAGTAAGGGGGTAGTCCTTCCCAAATTATCTCACTGTACTCAGTTGAGTGAGCAAATGAGATATGTCCAGGAGGAGTGTCCGAACACAAATTTACATCAGGGGCGGGCAATTTCAAAGCCACCATGTTTAAGAATACAACAACACTAGGGAGGGAGGGAGGGTGGAAAACAAACTCCATGCATAGAAAGAGACCACAATATTTAATTAATATTCAGTGAAACAAATAAATGCAATACAGTTTTGTTAACTATTACTGAAACAATGCAAATGCAAAAAAAGTATACTTAAATCAGCTTGTATGTCTAGATGGTTGTAGATCAGTCACAAACAGAGCACAAATACACAGAAATGTAACTATACCAGTCCTATAAGACAAAGGATAGATCCCTCCCAGGCTGTTAGATAAAACAAAACTTCAAAGAAGTAAAACAACCGCCACTGAAACTGAAACTGGCTGGCTTACAATTCTAGTGCTGAACTAGCCCTGACAAACTGCATGCAGAGAGAGAGAGAGAGACCACAATATTCAATTAATATTCAATGAAACAAATAAATAAATGCAGTACAGTTTTGTTAACTATCATTGAAACAATGCAAACGCATAAAAGTATACTTAAATCAGCTTGTATGTCCAAATGGTTGTAGATTGGTCACAGCCAGAGTACAAACTCAAATTCGACTTACATGTTCACCACTGTATTAAGAAAACCCACCAAAATCTTGGTCTACTGTACAGAAACAAAAAAAAATTGCTTACAACTACGGTCTGTTTACCCCCTGTTACAAGGTGTCTGGTGGTTACAAGAACTAAAAACATGAACATTTTTATTTTAAAGATGAAGTAAGAATCAGAGGTATGTGTTTTGCTCATTTTATGCCAATGCTGTCTTATTTCAAGGTAATAATATGGCTATAAGTGCATTTGCCTAACAATACGTGCAGCTGTGGTATAGTCAGCTTGTAAGTGAATGTATCCCTTTTGTTTCCAACAAGACCATAGCGATTGCTGCTACTGTAATTTAAAAGTAGTGATTGTGCCTCTTTTTTGCTTACAACCAAGTTCTATGCGAGTGCTGCTAAAACAATTTAAAGGAACTGTTGGTCAATACTGGCCAAGTCTTTAGTTGTAGGATCTTAGAGTGATTGTTTTCCATGACTGCATATCATTGTATTTACATATACAGGCTAGAAACGGAAGCATAAACTACTTAAATCTTTCCATGACCTAATAAGAAAGCATAAGCACTGTTATATAATAATTACAATACTGTGAACAGTGACTGAATGCAGATGTGCTCAATTTAGAAATAATGTCTATTGTGATTATTGTCTGGATAACATTCACAGGCTACTAGTGCATTATTCAAGCAGTGTTCTCAACACTAGTATTTATAATACATGCTGCAGTTGCCTTATATGAAGGGTATAGCCAAGGCATAGAGAATGTTGGGTGATGCTTCATGGTGGATGCTACTGTATTTGTTTTAAAGCTTAAACACCCTGCAAAGTAAGACTGTTGCACAGTGCCCAGTGGTCAGCTATCTCACTAAAAATTGTTAGGGTCTAGGAAATAATGTGATAATATTGTGGGTTATTCACATTCTACTCTGTTAACATGTACTATTAAGTCTAAACAGCTGTACTCAACCCTAAGTGTTTTGGAGACCTAAGTATCACAAGGCATATTGCTAAATAATTATGTGAATTTGTAGGAAAAGAGTCTGCTGAAGTATTAGCAAGGTTAATAGCTACTTGTTATATCCAGTCTTTACTATTGTACATTGTATTGTAGCTCAGCTGCATCTTCTGAGGATATTATCCTGTTGACTGCCTCTCCTGTACTCACCGCTCTCTGTACCTGCCCTCCTTGTACCCCACATGTACTGTCTCTCCTGAAATATCCACTTAACCCTTATATTTCCTTCACAGGCCATTACCTGGTTGTGACACTCAGGTTCCCTGGAATACAGCCTGCAGATTCCCACCTTGGTAGCGGACTACGCGGTTTCCCAGCAGCTTTCTCATAAATAGCAAACATCTACCACAAAGGATTATCACAGGTATCAAGGACTTTAACTTTTCCTAAGAGACAGTAAATACATCTTGTACTGTTTACCTGCCATTCGCGCTGTAGTTAGTAACCTACTAGAACTGCCCTTTACATCTCATTCTCATAATAACTTTCCTGACTTTTCTATTACAACTCTTAACCTACTATAGTAATCACCATAGCTAAGATCCCCCTACCTTCTCTGCTCATATCTTCTAATTAACCTAACACTTCCCTGCTTACCTCTCACAGTACCCAATATCTACCTTCTCCACTGATTGTTTTTTTTTGTGTGCATCCCTCTCTTTGCTTGGACAGCCACCTGGTGTGGCCCCACTCCACTCACCCTTGCTACGCTCGGGCTCACTTCACTCCTCTACCCTACCCCCAATTCCCACCCACACCCACTATATCTGCATTTATTTTTGCACTTAACCACACCTCTTACCTCATTATCTAATCACATAAACCTACCCATATAATCTAACTGTCCCCTTAACCCCTCCCAAGCTTAGATCCACTTTGCCAATCCCTATCACTAATCCACCAATCTCCACACCCAAACCCTACCATTCACAAAGACTATAATTCACACAAATCTCACTAACATGCTAATAGTGCATACTACTTCTCTAATAATACTATGAGCAATTTCTCTTCTCAAAAATTACCATACCCACCTACATGTTACCTCACATTATGCAGCTACTGCTGCCTTTCACCATAAAAACATTCAGCCTTATTTCTCTATCTCTTCCTCTATACTTACCCTATCACCAACCGATTACTCATACTTTAAAGTACTACCTCACCCCAACTATCATAAACCCTCCTTAAAATTCAATAGACAAATCAAAAAACTCTTGCAGTCTGTTTACTACATTGCCTCTAACTTATCTGCCTGTGGGGATATTCATCCCAACCCCAGACCAACAACTCCATCAAACCCACCCTTCCCTCAAATTCCCCCTCTCCCCAATAGCATAAATCAACTTCCCAGGAAAACAACTGACCTACTGTTTATAAATATAAACTGTATAAGTATCTCCAATAAAATCCATGACCTACATTCATGCCTTTCTGTATACTTGCCAGATATAGTGGTTATAACTGAAACTTGGCTAAAGCCACATATCTATGACAATGAAATAATTCCCCCAGGATACAATCTTCTAAGGAAGGATAGAAAAGACAAAAAAGGCAGTGCTATTGCTATATTATTTAAGAACCACCTCTCAGTTCAAATATTAAGTACACTATATCCCTCTTTCACAATGCAGAAATATTGTTCACCCAACTTTAACTCAACTCCAAAAAACTAATAAACATAATTGGATGCTATATACCCCCCCGGCAACAATATACCCACTCTAGAAAACCTGCTCCACTGGTCCTGTTTATCTCTCCAAAATTAAACCATCGTTATGGGTGATTGTAATATAGATTGGCTATCCTGTAACTCTTCCACCCCAGCAAATCATATTAATCTCCATGGCTTTACACAAGCTATCCAAACACCAACAAGAATTGATAAAATAACTAACAGGGAATCAATCCTTGACTTGATTCTAACAAACCAAACCATCCCTCTCTTTCAGGTTGCCTCCCTGATGGTCTAAGTGACCATCTGCCAACCTTCTCTCTACGACAACGCAACCATAATTGCAAAGGCACAGTCTACCATTTCATTAGGAGCAAAAAGAACTTTAACCCCACCAATTTCACCATAGAACTAAAGCATTGTAATTGTACACTCCTGCAATACCTGGAATTAAATGAAACAGTTACTTACTTTAATACCACCTTTTTAAATGTATTATATCTTCACGTCCCTCCCAAAACCATAAGAACCAGATCTAATCCCACTCTATGGTTTACCAAAGAAACCAAATCCCTCCTCAAAGCTAGAGATAAAGCATGGGATCACTGGAATACAGTTAAGTCCATAGCTGCAAAACAAAAATATCAGGAGCTTAGGAATAAAGCTAAGAAACTAGTAAAATGTGACACAATTAATTACTACTTCAACCTTCAAATCAAGCACCAAAATTGCCCTCAAAAACTTTGGAAAGCCATTAACAAACTACTACTATGAGGCAGAACAGGTACTCCCTCTCCCACCTTAATAAATAGCTCAGACAGCGTTCCCACTCAATTTAACAAATTTGTTACTGAAACAATACTGACCCTAGCCAACCAACAGAAAAAACAATACATGCCCCATCCAATGAACCCATCACAACTCACATAACAAATACTTCCTTCCACTTCCAGCCAAACTCTATAAATAAGATAAAAAATTACCTCCAAAAACTTAAGCCCACTACCCTGACCACTGATAAATTACCAGGGGAAATCCTAAAAGCTGCTGTAGATGCAGCGGTCTACCCTATAGCCATTCTAATTAACAGATTCCTTTCAGAAGCCACTGTCCCAGAAATCTGGAAAATATCACACATAATTGCCTACATAAAGGAAGTAATGCCACTGAACTTACAAACTACCACTCTATTATGATTCTATCCCCATTAGCAAAAATCCTTGAAATGTGCATACACTTCCAAATGATTGACTACTTACACACACACACACAAGCTCTTGTCCAACACCCAACATGGCTTTCGACCCTTCCATAGCACCACCACTGCTTTTTTGTCCTTCTCCAATATAGTAAACTCCCATATAAATAATGGTACATTTGTTTCTGCCACCATTCTTTACCTATCAAAGGCATTTGATATGGTTAGACATAACATTCTTATCAAAGAGCCATCAGAACTAGGACTCTCGCTTCCCTCCATAGCCTGGTTCCAAAGCTGTATAGTTGGAAGATAACAAGCAGTTCTGTGGAAACAAGAACTCTCCCCCCTTCTTCCATTTTCTCTGGGTGTTCCACAGGGTTCTATTTTAGGCCTTCTGCTTTTCACCCTCTATACCAATAAGCTCCATTCCTCCACTCCCAGTGCATCTGTCATCCAATATGCAGATGACTCTGCATTAATTTGTGCAGCTTCCTCCTTACTGGAACTTCACACATTAACTCAGAAATCTTTCCTCTCTATTGAAACATGGCTATCCAATATATAACTCATTCTAAACCCTGCAAAAAACAAACTACTACTCTTTAAACGCACTAGATCTACCCAATCAACCTCTGCCTTTAATATTGTGTTCAGTAACAAAACTACTATCTCTCCCACAGATCCCACCAAACTCCTGGCCATTGAGATTGATAACAATCTAAGATTTGATGTTCACATTTCCCAGACCAACAAGAAAGTCCACAAAAAACTAGGTACCCTCTATAGAAATAGATAATTCCTTACCCAACAAACAAAAGCTACTATAGCTCACACTCACCTTATTTCTACCCTCCTCTATGCCTCACCTATTCTCACCAACCTTAGAAAAGCAGAACTAACTAAGTTTGACTCCTGATACAACAAAATTGCTAGATTTGTCTCTAACTCTCCATTTAAATCTCATCACTGCTCATCCTTGAAGCAGCTCAACTGGATGGAACTTCCTCAACTCCTTCAATACAACCAACTCTCTCTGGCCCATAAAATCCTACATCATCCAGAAAAAAACCCTGCATTACAAAACCTGCTTCACCTCCACACCAATAACAGAACTCTTCGCTCCAGTAACAAACGTATTCTCACGGTAACTAAGTCAAATAATTCAGCAGGTGATTCCCTCTTATCTAATTTTATATCCAAAATCTGGAATGCTCTGCCCTGTAATATAACTACAATCACTTAATTCACACAGTTTAAAAAAGCCTTAAAGCTACATAGGTTCATACTAGGCTAACTGCCCTTGTGAGCCATTGTAAGCCTAGTCAATTATCCCTTGTGAGACTCAAACCCTGCAACTTGCGTTTGGAAGGCAAACACCTTAACCATTAGGCCACCCTCCCAAATCACAATAATAACTGGCTTATGCTCTTGCATTGCACCAGGCTAGTCCCTCCACTATGCTAGACCCTCCTCTAACCTTCAATTTATACACCCAAGATATATGGTAAGGACTATATTCTATGACTGTATAATTACATTCAATACAATAAAAATAGATTGATGTTATGGGTTTGACTCTTACAAGCTTTATGAAGCTGATGTTTTGCATGTCTCTCCAGCTATGACCTTGATGTTTTTTTTATTTCATTTTGACTAATGACTATTCTTGTATTACTTCTATGACCTACTAATTATGTCTCCTATATATGTACAGACCATTAATTAAGACTCTCTACATTTTGCATGTATTTTTTTTTTTCAGTTCAAACTTTGAATTTTATATTTTATTACTTGTTAATGATGTGTGTGGAGCTTTTCTCCCTGGGCCTCCACTGAAAATGGACATGTGTCCAGTGGACTATCCTGGTTAACAAATGTAAAATAAATAAATAAAATAAAAGGACTCCCGTATCTCCTTTGCCTATGCTTACCTTCTACCCAGCCTCCTCCTCTATAGTACACAAATCCTAACCAACTTACAGACAGGCCTACTAGCTAAATTCTAAGCCATCTACAATAAAGTAGCCAGGTATGCAGCAAACCAGACCTCTTTATCTCATCACTGTAATTTTCTCAATGCTTTAAATTGGTTAGAGTTCCCACATCAACTTCTATCCTTTCAACTGCTTATCATTCATACCATCCTAACTAAGCCCTCCTCCTGCCCTGATATCTGCTCGCTCATCTCTCTTCATACACTGAATAGAAACTTCAGGAGCTCCGACCAACTACACATAGACATATACAAACCTAAAAGATCAATAGGCCAAAATGTATGTAGCTACACTCCTGCCCTTACCTGGAACAAACTTCCCTTGGCCATCAGTAAAGTACGCCACACACAAGAATTCAAAAAAGGTCTCAAAGAGCACCTTGTTAACTCCTGGATGTGTCATTGTAAAAACTGTCCTTGGAATTCCTCCCCTAAAAAAAATCATATTCCCACTCTGTGGCATATCTTACTTCTACCTCTTCAATACTCCTCTCTCCTATACTCCCTAATAGCTCTATTTCTTACCTCCTCTCACACTTTCTTCTTCCTACTGTTCTCACTACCTCTGTTCCCTTAACTCCCTCTCACTGATCCTCACTGTGATGATGTGAGGTATTGCTGTTATGCCAGGAGAAGTAGAGCAGTGGATATGTAACATATTCCAGCACAGCTTGCTAGAATTTAGCAATGAATTATATGCTATTTGAATATCAAACTGATTTGTAATAATGCTTGTGTTGAAAATGGATTTGTAAAGTTGTTTATGTTAAAAATGTACCAACAGTGGGTCCTGACTGCATTGTAACTGAAAAAAAAAAAAAAAAAAATATATATATATATATATATATATATATATATATATATGTGTGTGTGTGTGTGTGTGTGTGTGTGTGTGTGTGTGTGTATGTTAACAGAGGATACTGCAAGAGAAGAGGTTAAGCTCAGCTCCAGCTAATTTTGGAAAATAGTAGGAAATTAAATTACTGGGCCTAGGCCATAAGGATGTTATCTTACAGTTTTGAACGAAGCCAGAAATGCAATGTCTGTAAGAAGCATGGTTTGTTAGTCTCTATAGGAAGAGCAGAACATTGTAATTGTTTTATAACTTCCAGAAGATGCACCAGATCTGCTTGTGTGTGTGTGTGTGTATGTGTGTATTATTTACATGTAATTGGTAAATCCCAGCAATTTCTAGCAATGCGGGGGGGGGGGGGTCATAGGAACCAAAAGTCAGATGACCAGATTTATGTGATGTCATTCTGTACAGAAATAATGTTTTAATATTAGGTAAGACAGAAGTCTCAGGGCAGTTTGTTTCTTGGAATCTGACATGGAAGGATCCCTCCCCTACTTCATCTTGCCTTTCTCTATTAAGTAAGTAGGAATGGTAATTCTCTAGATCAGTCAGGAAAATATAGTGAGAATAGTTAAGTATTGTTTTTCTGTAACTGTATGAATCTTTCCAGCTGTGTTATTTTTTAATATTTCCAGTGATTGAAACTTTTGTGTTTACTGTAAGTAGCTATTTCATATTTTCATGTTCTTTTATTATTCATTATTAAATATATTTAAATATTTCATTGTGGCTATCCTTTAGAGAATATTTTTACCTTTAAGAATACTTATATCTATTGGTGACACTGTGACCACTCTTGAAGCCTGGCTGTTTGGTTAACATTACCAACTGTATTAATATTAATTTCACTCAGTAAAACTGGGTACCCTTGCAAGAACCTTAGGTAGCTGGCTTTGCAGTGTCTGATAGCAGTGATAACTACCTTATAGTCTGGGAAGAATTGGACACAACAGGTAAATCTTTGCCAGCCTTCCCCAGGTGTGTGTGTGTGTGTGTGTGTGTGTGTGTGTGTGTGTGTGTGTGTGTGTGTGTGTGTGTGTGTGTGTGTGTGTGTGTGTGTGTGTGTCAGCTACTTGAAGCAGAGACACAAAGCACTGGTTTCACAGAGAGGGTGCTGCAGGACTTGGCTTTGACACTCAGCTGAAGACTTAACCCGATATCTGTGCTACTGGAGAGACTTATTGTGGCCCTGGAGGGAGACAGATATAAAAAAAATCCAGACCCTGGGTTGACTATATTCCATGTGTTCTCTTAAGGGAAATTTTGCTTGATGCAGAGATGTCTGCATCTGGAAATACTGAGTGTATCCATTTATGTTCCAAGTGACTGTCCCTTTCCAGTATCAGTGGTGAGGATTCAGGCTCCTTGATTATTGACCAAGAGTGGGGGCCCCACATACTGGTGAGCAATGGTGCAGATATTAATTGAACTTTTGTACCCTATAGGCAGTTGTTAATAAAGGTGTGCCCTCTCAGCAGCTGCAAGGTAAACATTCAGAGTTTCATTTCACAACAGTTTTATTTATTTATTTTTGTTAGTTTAGTTTCATCAGGGGAAGCACGAAAAGATGTCAGCAGAGGATTATTGCAAGCTAACAAAGTACCAGTTGGCCAAGTTGTGTGAAGATAAAAGACTGGTTTATGCCAACCTGACTAAAGAGGAAATGATTTCAGCTTTAATTACAGCAATCAGGAGGATAACCAGTTTGGTAATGGGAATTTGCAACCCTCAGAAACAAGGCAGTTCAAAAACCCATCTAGAGTTAAAGAGATGAACTGGAGGCCAAACATTTGGAATTAGAATCAACAGGGAGACTGCAGCATTTGGAGGCTGAAGAAAATAAGAGACTGAATTGTTTCGAGGCTGAAGAAAATGAGAAGCATCAGCAACATGAGAGGGAGATTCTGACTCTTTGTGAGGTCATGGAGGTAATGGGGAAGGGAATAACCAAACCCCAGAAGCAATAAAGCTTAGTAAATTTCTTCTACAATTTACAGAGTGATAATTTTGATAGTTTTATTCATATATTTGAAAGAGTCTATAAACAGTATAATGTTGACCAAAGGCTGTGGGTATGGTTCCTGACCCCCTTACTCCATGGTAAAGTTCTAACTGCTGTTTTGAAATTGACTGATATTGATTATTTAAACTATGAAAAAGTAAATAAATGTTTACCTTAATGTTTTATGTTAACAGCTGAAGCTTACAGAAAAAAAGTTTCATTAGCATGGACTTATTATCATAGGTACTTAATGGGTGTCAGGTCACCACTTTTGAAGGGCTGACAGAGCTTTTGGTGAGGGAAGAAGCCCTTAGCACTTTGCCTAAGGACATCAGAATCTGGTTGGCAGACCAAGAGTGTAATGCTGCAGATGAACTGGGGAAAAAGGGGGGGGGGTCTCTACTTAGCAATCAGAGTATCACTGCACAAGAAAGGGATACCCAGTGCTGCACATGGATACAAGGGAACCCATGGGGCAGCCTAAACCACCCAACAGAATCCACCAGTAACAGGGGAAGCCACTAGTTCAGGTACACAACTAGGATCAAGGATTAAATGTTTTAAAATAACCAGTGGAGACATGTATCATACAGATGTCCCCAGAGGCAAGGTGGGGGAAAAAAGGTGGGGGAGCCAGCAAGTGGGAATAATAGTATGCCAGTGGTAAGTTGTCTGGTGACAACAGTGGTACCAAACTATTAGCAGTAGTTATATCCTGTCTTAATGGATGGAAAACAGGCCACTTCTAAGAGAAACACAGCCTCTGACCTGACAAATGTGAAGCCTGCAATGCTTAAAGAGGAACAGTACTTGCTTGGGCAGTCGGCTCCAGTCAGAGCATTAGGAGGGATCCCATTCCAAATGCCTTTGGCCAGGGTTCACCTTGACTGGGAAGGTGGAAAAGGAAGCAAGCAAGCAAGTAGGTGTGTTTGAGGATATCTCCTGCAGATGTCCTGATAGGGAATGATTTTGATAATGCACTAAGATGTGTACATGCTATTACATACAGTCAGGCTTGGAGACAGGCATGTGGGTCTGGTAGCCTGGGGGAGACCCAGACAGACACCACTCCTAAATCCAGGACAGGTGAGGTGACTATTTCAGGGAGGGAGCTACCCTGTAGCAGTGAGCCTGAAGGTGAGTCACACCCGATGGTAGGTACCGATGTTCCCATGGGCAGATTGACTACATGGTAGAAGTGAGTGGTAGTACCAAGGCTGACAGTGAGTCACCGCTGTCAGATGATACCAGACTTCCTGTGGAAGGGGAGCTAGGAAGAGTCACAAAAGTACAGCTGAGATACACTCAGCTCTCAGACCCTACATTACAAGGCTTGAGGGAGGTAGCTAAGGAGGCATCTGATTCTCAAGAAAAGGGGGAATCTGTATAGTGGAAGAAAGGGTTATGTGGACCCCTGATTGAGGTTTAAGGTGAGGTAATACAGGGGTTGGTAGTGCCAAAAACCTACCATCTGGCACTTCTAGCCATTGCTCATGACTTTGCTATTGCAGGTCATATGGGCATAAAGCATACCAATAGATGTATTATGCAGAACATTTATTGGCCTGGGATTGCAAGGGCTGTAACAGGGTACTGCAGGACCTGTGAGCAGTGCCAAAAAGTAGGCAAGGCAGGAGACAAGGTCAAAGCTTCTCTAATGCCTTTGCCCATGACTAAGGTGCCATTTCAGAGTGTCACTATGGATATTGTGGGGACTCTGAGCATCCCAAGTTCCACATGGAAGAAGTATATACTGGTGTTAGTAGATTATGCTACTAGATAGCCTGCAGCAGTGGCTCTGTCCTCCATTGAGGTAGACAAGGTGGCAAATACATTGTTAGAGATTTTCAGCAGAGTCGGTTTCCCAAGAGAAATACTGACTGACAGAGGTGTCAACTTCATGTTATACCTGCTGGCTTGTCTGTGAAGGTGGTGTGTGGTGAAGCACCTAAGTACCACCCTTTACCATCCCCAGATTAATGGCCTTGTATAGAGGTTAAACTCTACACTAAAGACCATGCTACGAGCATTTGCCAACCAGTTTGAGAGTGAGTGGGACAAATATTTGTCCCATCTGCTGTTTGCTTACGAGATGTACCCCAGGAATCCACAGGTTATTCACCCTTTGAGTTGCTGTATGGGCATATGGTGAGTGAGCCTTTAGATTTGATTCATCATGAGTGGGAGGGTGAGTGTGAATCCCACAAGCAGTCTGTTGAGTCATATGTCCTAGACCTCAGGGCAAAGCTTAGGGAGGCCATGGGCTTGGCCCGGGAGAACTTGGCAGAAGCTCAACAGGAGAAAAAGGTCTGGTATGACAGGAATACTTGAGCCAGAGAGTATGCAGTGGGACAGCAGGTGGTGTTTCTTAATACTGTCAGACACAATAAGCTTCAGGCAGCTTGGGAGGGACCCTTCAAGGTGGTAAGGAAGGTCAGTGATGTTAATTACATGGTAGAACTGCAAGGCAGGAGGCAGAGGGCCAAAGGGGACTCTGGTGACTGATCTTGTCAGAGAGGCTCGGAGTGACACCTCAGTGGAAGGGGTAGCAATGTCCCATTGGCTATCCCCTATCTAGGTTTGAGGAATCCATGCAGTGTTACAGGAGTTTGGGGGATGTTCACTGGAAAACCTGGGTGCACCCACCTGGTGGAGCACAATATGGCTGCAGGACCCTAAAGGCCTATTAAGTAGGCACCTTACAGGATACCTGCATAAGTCAGACAGACTCTGAGGGAGGAGATATGGGAAATGTTGGAACTAGAGATAATCCAGGAATCCAGCAGTTCCTGAACCTCCCCAGTGGCGCTGTTACTAGACAAAGATGGCAACACCAGGTTCTGTGTGGACTACAGAAAACTAAATAGTCACACAGACTCAGATGCTTACTACATGCCTAGGACAGATGAAGCCTTAGAGCAGCTGGGTGGGGCTAAGAATTCGACCAGTATTGATCTGACTAAGGGGTATTGGCTGGTGCACTTGACTCCCACAGCTAGAGAGAGGTTAGCCTTTGTGAATCCTTTTGGATTATACAATTTAAGAAAGATACCCTTTGGGATAAAAAAATGCCCAGCAACCTTCACAGAGGCTGGTAGATCTTATCCTAGCAGGAACAGGAGATTATGCCCTTGCTTATCTGGATGATATTGCCATCTATAGCCATTCCTGGCATGAACACCTTCAGCATGTCAGGGAGGTCTTGGGCAGACTGCAAAGAGCAGGCCTGGTCATTAAGCCCAATATGTGTAAGGTAGGTATGGCAGAGATATCCTACCTGGGACATAGAGTGGGGATCAGTAAGATTATCCAGAACCTGCCAAAGTGGAAGCCATTCAGGCATGACCTGCCCCTGTTACCAAGTAGCAGGTGAGGGCTTTCTTGGTGACAGAGGGGTACAATAGAAAATTTGTTCCAAATTATAATGCAATAGTTGCTCCCCTCACATACCTGATGAAGAAAACAGGCCAGAAAAGGTAGTGTGGACCCCAGCCTGTGAACAGACATTCCAAAAGCATAAGGGGGCTTTGGGAGGACCCCCTGTGTTAGCCAACCCAGATTACAGCAAATAATTTGTTGTGCAGGTGGATGCTTCAAACCATGGGGTGGGGGCTGTACTCAACCAGGTTTCCACAAAGGGAGAAGAACACCCAGTGGTATATCTCAGCTATAGACTCCAGCCTAGGAAGGAATGTTATGCAGAGTAGAAAATGAATGTCTAGCCAGAGTATAGGCATTCATAAACTTCATTCCTATCTGTACAGAAGGAAATTCACTGTAGTTTCAGACCACAATCCCTTAACATGGCTACATTGAGCCAGCCAGCAAAATGCCAAGTTACTAAGGTCGAGCCTAAGATTGTAGACATATGATATCACAGTGCAGCACTGTAGTTGGGTTATCAATACCAATGCAGGCAGGCTGTCAAGACAGGGTATGGGTTAATATATTCATAGATAGGCAAATTCCTCTCAAGCAATATTTCTCCAGGGTCACTTAAAAACTAGCTTGAGTCTTCAAAGGGAGAGAGATGTGATGATGTGAGCCAGATATTGCCAGCTATGGCAAGAGAAGTAGGGCTAGTGGATGTGTAACATATGCCAGCACAGTTAGCTGGAATTTAGCAAAGAATTATATGTTATTTGAACATCAAACTGATTTGCACAGATGCTTGTGTTGAAAAGGGATTTGGAAAGTTGTTTGTGTTAAAAATATGCCAACAGTGGGTCCTAACTGTATTGTAACTGAATGAAATATATATATATATATATATATATATATATATATATATATATATATATATATATATATATATATATATATATATGTTAACAGAGGATACTACTGAGCCTAGGCCATAAAGATACAGTTTTCAGTGAAGACAGTGATGCAATGCCTGTAAGAAGCCTGGCTTAGTAGCTCTGTAGGAGGAGTAGAAGTTTGTAATTGTTTTATGACTTCCAGAAGCTGTACCAGATCTGAGGAATGCTCTTGCGTGTGTGTATTGACATGTAGCTGCTAATTCCTGGCAGTTTCTTTCAATTGGGGGTTGTATGGGATCCAGAAGTCAGGTGACCAGATGCATGGGATGCCATTCTGTACAGAAATAATGTTTTAATATTAGGTGAGATAGAAGTCTCAGGGCAGTCTGTTTCTTGGAACCTGACATAGAAGGATCCCTCCCCTACTTTATCTTGTCTTGCTCTATTAAGTAAGTAGGAACCGTAATTCTCCAGACCAGTCAGAAAAATATAGTGAGAATAGTTAAGCACTGGTTTCCTGAAACTGTAAATTTTTCCAGCTGTGTTATTTTTAATATTTCCTGTGATTGAAACTCTGGTGGTTATTGTAAGTAGATATTTCATATTTTTATGTTCTTTTATTATATATTATTAAATATATTTAAACTTTTCAGTGCAGCTGGTCCTTTAGATAATATTTTAACCTTTGGGAAGACTTATATCTATTGGTGACACTGTGGCCACTGCTGCAGCCTGGCTTTTTTGTCAACATTACCATTTGTATTAATATTAATTTCACTCATCATAATTGGGTACCCTTACAAAAGCCTTAGGTAGCTGGCTTTGTAGTGTCTTGTGACAGTGATAACTACCTTATAGTCTAGGCAGCAGGGGGCACAGCAGATAAATCTGTACCAACCTTTTCCAGGTGTGTGTGAAAATCAAACCCCACAGTGTGTTTGTGTGTCAGCTCTTGGACCAGGGGCAATAAGCACTGCTTTCACAGATAGGGTGCTGGAGGACTTGGCTTGGACAATCAGCTATGGACTTAACCCTATAGCTGTGCTACTGGGGAGCCTTATTGGGGCCCTGGAGAGAGACAGGGGTAAAGAAATCCAGACCCTGGCCTGACCGTGTTCTCTGTGCGCTCATAAGGGAAACTGTGCTTGTGCTTGATTCACAGAGGTCTACATCTGGAAATACTGAGTGTATCCATTTGTGTTTCAAGTGAACCTCCCTCTTCAGTGTTAGTGCTGAGGATTCATGCTCCTTGATTACTGACTGAGAGTGAGGACGTCACATATTGGTGATATCACTCAGTAAAACTAAATGAAATCTCCAGCTAAGCTCGAATTTCCACTGAGTGACCTCAGAAGCCTTGTGTATGAACGGCACATGGGATATATGCAAATGACTCTTATGAACATCCGGTCATTTAATGGACAATTTCCAGCTAATAAAGCCAAACACCACTAGCAGTGGATATGCATATTTCAGCCCTGTTATTATCTCATCAGCACAGCACAAGCAGGATTCTTGACTAAGCATTAGAAACACAGGGCTGTTATACCCAGCTGATATCCATTACCATTAGAGTGACTGCAAAATATCCCAACTAACAAATTAAAACAATGAGTGAGAAGGTCACACAGAAAAACAAATCAGAAAAACTAAATGAAAATTCCAACCAAGCTAGAATTTCCACTGAATGACCTCTCAAACCTCTTCCATCAGAGGCACAAAAGATATAAAGAAATGACCCTTATGACCATCAAGTGTTTCAGCTATATGACAATTCTAAATACCCAAGACTTTTTCTTTTTAAGTTGTTTAATGGACAATTTCTGGCCAATAAAACCAAACCCCACTAGCTGTGAATATACATATTTAACCTTGCTATGACCTTCACAGCACAAGCAGAGCACTTCACTAAGTATAAGAAACACAGAGCTTTTATACCCAGCTGATATCCATTACCAGTATGGTGACTGCAAAATATCCCAACTAACAAGAGGTTTGAGAGGTCACTCAGTGGAAATTCTGGCTTGGCTGGAGTATTCATTTAGTTTTTACTAATTGTTTTTTCTGTGTGACCTTCTCACTCATTGTTTTAGTTTGTTAGTTGGGATATTTTGCAGTCACCCTAATGGTAATGGACATCAGCTGGGTATAACAGCCCTGTGTTTCTAATGCTTGATTAAAGTTTGTTTGTGCTGTGCTGATGAGGTTAGAACAAGGCTAAAATATGCATGTCCACAACTAGTGGGGTTTGGCTTTATTAGTCTGAAATTGTCTATTAAATGATTTAAAAGGAAGAAGTCATGGACTTTCAGAATTACTATATAGTCAAAACACCTAATGTTTATAAGGGTCATTTGCATATATTCTATGCTCCTCAGTTATAAGAGGACACTCAGTGGAAATTATAACTTGGCTGGAGTTTTCATTTAGTTTTTTAATGATTCGTTTTTCTGTGTGATCTCACTCATTGTTTTAGTTTGTTAGTTGGGATGTTTTGTAGTCACCCTAATGGTAATAGACATCAGTTGGGTATAACAGCCCTGTGTTTTAATACTTAGTCAAACACTCTACTTGTGCTGATGTCATAACAAAGCTAAAATATGCATATCTACAGCTAATGGGGTTTGGCTTTATTGGCCTGAAATTATCTATTAAACTACTTAAAAGAAAAAAAGTTATGAGTATTCAGCATTGTCATGTACCTGAAACACCTGATGTTCATAAGCACCATTTGCATATATCCCATGTGCTTCTGATGCAAGAGGTTTGATAGGTCACTCAAAAGAAATTATAGCTTGGCTGGAGTTTTCCTTTAGTTTATATTGATTGTTTTTTCTTTGTGATCTTCTCACTCATTGTTGTAGTTTGTTGGTTGGGATATTTTGAAGTCACCCTAATGGTAATAGACATCAGCTGGGTTTAACAGCCCTGTGTTTCTAATACTTAGTCAAATACTCTGCATGTGTTGAAGTCATAATAAGACCAAAATATGCATATCTGCAGCTAGTGGGGTTTGGTTTTATTGGCCTGAAGTTGTCTATTAAACTACTTAAAAAGAAAAGTCATGGGTATTCAGAATTGCCATGTAGCTGAAACACCTGATGTTCATAATGGTCATTTGCATATATCCAATGTGCCTCTAATACAAGAGGCTTAAGAGATCACTCAATGGGAATTTTAGTTTGGTTGGAGTTTTAATTTAGTTTTTATATATTGATGACATATCTCTCAACCTTTTAGAGCAAGAAATATGGTCAAAGCCATCAATAATGGGGGGCAAAGGTTCAAAAAAGGGGACACTTTTTAAATATTGTTCTTACAGACTTAGAGAATTGATAGAATGACAGGTTTTGCATTTGCATGAATTTTCTGAAAGATATGAAGTCTAAAACTCAAATGTCTGTCATTACTTTTTAACTTTAACCCTCAATAATTTGCCAATGATTTGCCAGAAAAAAACACAGTTTTATGTAAAACCGACCAAAAATATGAGGCAAAAATCTGTACAGTTGAGATGTATGATTAGTGAGCAGTGGTGCAGACAGTAATTGAATTTTTGTACCCTGTAGGCAGTTGTCAGTAAAGGTGTGTCCTGTCAGCAGCCACAAGGTAATCATTCAGAGTTTCATTTCACAACAATTTTATTTATTTTTTGTTAGTATATTTTGTCAGGGAAAGCAGGCAAAGATGTCAGCAGAGGAATATGGCAAGCTGACAACCAACCAGTTAGCCAAGGTGTGTGAAGACAAATTCCAATCTGACTAAAGAGGAAATGATTTCAGCCTTAATTACTGCTGTAGCTCAGACCAGCAGCCAGGAGGATAACTAGTCTGGTGATGGGAATTTGCAGCCCTCATAAACAGGTCAGTTTACCTTTTCCTCAGAAGACTTAAAAACCCATCTGGAGTTAAAGAGACTTGAACTGGAGGCCAGACATTTGTAATTAGAATCAGCAGAAAGACTGAGGCATTTGGAGGCTGAAGAAAATGAGAAGCAGCGTCAACATGAGAGGGAGATGCTGACTCTTCATCAGGGTCATGGAGGTAATGGACAAGGGTATAAGTGAACCCCAAAAGCAATAAAGGTCAGTAAATTTCTTCCACAATTTACACAGGGTGATAATTTTGATAGTTTTATTCATACATCTGAAAGAGTCTGTAAAGAGTGTAATATTGACCAAGGGCACTGTGTATGGTTCCTGACCCCCTTTCTCCATGGTAAAGCTGTAACTGCTGTTCCTAAATTGTCTGATATTGATTGTTTAAACTATGGAAAAGCAAATAAATGTTTACTTGAATGTTATACGTTAACACCTGAAGCTTACAGAAAAAAAGTTTTGTGAGCATAGATGCAAGGCAAATGAAAGTGTGTGTGATTATATTGCTGAGTTAAGCACTTATTTCATATGTGGGTTAGTGGGCATCAGGCCACCACTTTTGAAGGGCTGGCAGACCTTTTGGTGATGGAAGAAGCCCTTAGCACTTTGCCTGAGGACATGAGAATCTGGTTGTCAAACCGAGAGTGTAACTGCAGATGAGCTGGTAAAAAGGGGGATCTCTATTTAGCAAGCAGGGTATGACTGTACAGGAAAGGGATGCCCAGTGCTGCACATGGATATAAAGGAATCCATGGTGGGCTGGCTAAACCAGTAACAGGGGAAGCCACTAGTTCAGGTACACAGCCAGGATCAAGGGTTAAATGTTTTAAATGTAACTAGTGGGGCCATGTATCATACAGCTGTCCCTGGAGGAAAGGTGAGGAGCAAAAGGTGGGTTAGCCAGCAAGTGGGAATAACAGTATGCCAGTGGTAAGTTGTCTTAAAACAACAGGAGTACCATACTATCACCAAAGGTTATATCCTATCTTAGTGGATGGAAAACAGGCCACTGCTAAGAGAAACACAGCATCTGACATGACCATTGTGAAGCTTGGAGTGGTTAAAGAGGAACAGTACTTGCTTGGGCAGTCCACTCCAGTCAGAGCTGTAGGAGGGACCCTGTTCCAAATGCCTATGGCCAGGGTTCACCTTGACTGGGAGAGTGGAAAAGGAAGCAAGCAAGTAGGTGTGTTTGATGATATCCCTGCAGATGTCTGGATAGGGAATGATTTTCATAATGCACTAAGATGTGTGCATGCAGTTACACTCAGTCAGGTTTGGAGACAGACACTGGGTCAGGTAGCCTGGGGGCAACCCAGACAGACTCCACACCTGAAGCCAGGGCTGGTGAGGTGGCTATTTCAGGGAGGGAGCTACTCTGTAGCTGCGAGCCTGAAGGTGAGCCACAATTGCTGGTATGTACTGATGTTCCCTAGAACAGAGTGACTGCAAGGGCAGAGGTTAGTGGTAGTACCCAGGCTAACAATGAGACACCACTGTCAGAGGATACTAGACTTAGGATCTGGGAGGAGTGACAAAAAGCAGAGCTGAGACAGGCTCAGCTCTCATACCCTACCTTACAAGGTGTGAAGACGGTAGCTAAGGAGACACCTGATTCTCAAGAATAGGGGGAATTTGTATACTGCAAAAAAAGGGTTACTGTATAGAGAGTGAACCCCTGAGGAAGGGCTAGAGGGTGAGGTAATACAGCAGTTGTTAGGATCTACAGCCTTCCATCTGGCACTTCTAGCCATAGCCCATGACATTCCTGTTGCAGGTCATATGGACATAAAGTGTACCAAGAGACATATTATGCAGAACATTTATTGGCCTGAGATTGCAAGGGATGTAACAGGGTACTGCTAGACCTGCGAGCAGTGCCAAGAAGTAGGCAAGGCAGGAGACAAGGTCAAAGCTCCTTTGATGCCTTTGCCTGTGATTGAGGAGCCATTTCAGAGGGTAGCTATGGATATTGTGGGGCCTCTGAGTATACCAAGTTCCACAGGGAAGAAGTAAATCCTGGTGTTAGTAGATTATGCAACTAAATACCCTGTGGTTGTGGCTCTGTCCTCCATTGAGGCAGAGAAGGTGGCAAATGCTTTGTTTGAGAGATTTAGCAGGGTAGGTTTTTTGAGAGAAATACTGACTGACAGAGGTGCCAATTTCATGTCAGACCTGCTGGCTTGTCTGTGGAAGTGCTGTGAGGTGAAGCACCTAAAGACCACCCCCTACCATGTCTAGACTAATGGTCTTGTAGAGAGGTTAAACTCTCCACAAAGGATCATGCTACTGCCATTTGCAAACCAGTTTAAGAGAGAGTAGGACAAATATTTGCCCAATTGGTTGTTTGCTTACAGAGATGTACCCCAGGAATCCAAAGGTTTTTCACCTTTTGAGTTGCTGTATGGACATAGGGTAAGAGTGCCTTTACATTAGATTTGTGATGATTGGGAGGGTGAGTGTGAATCCCACAAGGAGTCTGTTGGGGCATATGTCCTACACCTCAGGACAAGACTTAGGGAGCTCATGGGCTTGGCCCAGGAGAAATTGGCAGGAGCCCAACAGCAGAAAAAGGTCTGGTGTGACACGGATCTTCGAGCCCAAGACTATGCTGTAGGACAGCAGATGATGGGTTTCATTCATGTCAGACACAATAAGCTGCAGACAGCTTGGGAGGGACCCTTCAAGGTGGTAAGGAAGGTCAGTGTTGTTAACTATGTGGTAGAACTTCAAGGCATGAAGCAGGAGCTCAAATTGCACCATGTTAACATGATGAAATCTTACCATGTCAGGGAGGTCCTGGTGCTGAGTATTTAGAGTTGATGGCAAGAATATTCTGAGGGGGAACTGGTGACTGATCTCCTCAGTGAAGCTCAGAGTGACACCTCAATGGAAGGGGTAACAATGTCCCAGTGGCTGTCCCCTATCCAGGTTCAAGAAATCTGAGCAGTGTGACAGGAATTTGGGGGCATGTTCATTGGGAAACTTGGGTGCACCTATCTGGTGCAGCACCATGCAGATATAGGACTCCAACGGCCTATTAAGCAGGTCCCTTACAAGGTGCCTGAGCGAGTCATAGGATCATAGGAAGTTACTAGGCTATTGGCCCTGAGGTCCTTAGAAGCCTAGCCAAGAATTTAGCCCATGTTCTCACAAGTCAGCACCAGATGCCCCTGTCCAGCAGGGGACACAGGTGGAATCCCAGGGGGTATATTTTCTGTTCTCCATCCAGTTATCCGGGTTGCACTTAAAAAGGGTTAATGAGGTACTCAACCTGACATGGAGGGGGATTCTATTCAGCAGAAGGGGGACTCTCTGGGACACAAATCTGTTCCACCATCAAGTCCTACTGATGTCACAGACCAGGTTGAGATCACATGTGCAGGTTCTTGAGTGGAGCTTGACTTGCGGATATGCAGCAGTCCCATCAAGGTAGTGTCTGAGATTGCTTTGTATGCCAGACAGAGATCACCTCTGAGGAGTCTGTATGAGTAGAGGGACAGTGCTTTTAGTCTATCTATGTAGGGTAGATGTTTGATGCCCTGGATTCTCCTGGTGCGAAACCACTGTGATCTTTCCAGCTGCTGCATGTGCTTTGTGAGGTACATGCTGAAAGGGGCATTGTACTCAATAATGAGTGTTATAAGGGAAGAATACAGGGATGCTATGATCTCCTTGTCCTGGATGAGATACCATTACTAATGAGGTAGGCCACATAAAACGATTTCTGTACAATGGAGGCAATATAGTAGTCAAAAGTCAGTTTGCTATCAACCTCAGAGGCAATATGGTGGCCAAAAGTCAGTTTGCTATCAACCTTGATGCCCAAGTCCCTCACGACTGGTTGCATGCTTAGGACCTTATTATTAATTGATAATTTGTGGGGTAGTCACTCTCCCCAAAGGGGATGATGATGTATTTTTGGCATTCAGTTTCAGGCTATATTTCTAGCACCAGTCATTTGTTTGCGAGAGGCCCTCTTAGAGGATGTCCACATCACTAGGGGAATTGATGACGGTGCCCAGCTTGCAGTCATCTACAAACCTGGTCAGCCATAGCCCACTGGTTTTGGCCTGCACCTTAGAAAAGTATATCTCAAACAACAGAGGCCTCAAAACCGATCCCTGGGGTACACCACTCATTATGGGTCTACTGCTTGAGGTGGCTTCCCCTATTTTGACTAGGTCAGTTCTATCAGTGAGCCAGTTTGCTACCCATATGGTAACATATGGATTGATGCTTAGTTGAGAGAGTTTAGCTATTACATCCAAGTGTGGAATAGTATTGAAGGCTTTGGCCAGGTCAAGGTAGGGAGTGTGCACCATCTTCCCCTTGTCCATGGCTTTGGTGACTCTCTCAAAGAAGTCGACCAAATTTAACAGGCATGACCTCCCCTTGATGAAACTAAACAGTGTAGGATCAAGCATTTGGAGGTTGCCAATATCCTTCTTAATGAGGTCCATGATAATCCATTCCATGACCTTGCAGATCAGGCTAGTTAAGCTGATGGGTCTATAATTTTCTGGATCAGTGGACACTCCACCTTTGTGCAAAGGGATGACAATGGTTGTCCTTCAGTCAGCTGGAATAAAGCCGGTACTCAGGTTTTGGTTGAATAGAGTGCCTAATGGTGCTGCAAGTTCCTGCCTAAGTTCATGTAGGATGCAGCCTGGGATGTTATTGGGTCCCATGGAGGCTGTATTCTTTAGTTTTTAAGAGGGCAGTGATTACTTTCTCTCCAGAGATACGGGGAGAGGGGCAGGTGCTGGGGATGTCCCAGTTTACTGATGTGGGGGACAGAGGGGTGACGTTTTCAATGAATCTATCTGCCAGCAAGTTGGCTATATCTACAGCTTTTGTGTATGTGGTGTCCTTGACCACCAGTTCTGAGCAGATCTGATTGCTTCCTTTGAGAATTTGGACAGACTCTGAGGGAGTCAGGTGGAATCCCAGGGGGTATATTTTCTGTTCTCCATCCAGTTATCCAGGTTGCACTTAAAAAGGGTTAATGAGGTACTCAACCTGACATGGAGGGAGATTCTATTCAGCAGAAGGGGGACTCTCTGGGACACAAATCTGTCCCACCATCAAGTCCTACTGCTGTCACAGACCAGGTTGAGATCACATGTGCAGGTTCTTGAGTGGAGCTTGACTTGCGGATATGCAGCAGTCCCATCAAGGTGGTGTCTGAGATTGCTTTGTATGCCAGACAGAGATCACCTCTGAGGAGTCTGTATGAGACTGAGTAGAGGGACAGTGCTTTTAGTCTATCTGTGTAGGGTAGATGTTTGATGCCCTGGATTCTCCTGGCGCGGAACCACTGTGGTCTTTCCAGCTGCTGCATGTGCTTTGTGAGGTACATGCTGAAAGGGGCATTGTACTCAATAATGAGTGTTATAAGGGAAGAATACAGGGATGCTATGATCTCCTTGTCCTGGATGAGATACCATTACTAATGAGGTAGGCCACGTAAAAAGATTTCTGTACAACGGAGGCAATATAGTAGTCAAAAGTCAGTTTGCTATCAACCTCAGAGGCAATATGGTGACCAAAAGTCAGTTTGCTATCAACCTTGATGCCCAAGTCCCTCACGACTGGTTGCATGCTTAGGACCTTATTATTAATTGATAATTTGTGGGGAAGTCACTCTCCCCAAAGGGGATGATGATGTATTTTTTGGCATTCAGTTTGATGCTATATTTCTAGCACCAGTCATTTGTTTGCGAGAGACCCTCTTAGAGGATGTCCACATCACTAGGGGAATTGATGACGGTGTCCAGCTTGCAGTCATCTGCAAACTTGGTCAGCCATAGCCCACTGGTTTTGGCCTGCACCTTAGAAAAGTACATCTCAAACAACAGAGGCCCCAAAACTGATCCCTGGGGTGCACCTCTCATTCTGAGTCTACTGCTTGAGGTGGCTTCCCCTATTTTGACTAGGTTGGTTCTATCAGTGAGCCAGTTTGCTACCCATCTGGTAACATATGGATTGATGCCTAGTTGAGAGAGTTTATCTATTACACCCAAGTGGGGAATAGTATTGAAGGCTTTGGCCAGGTCAAGGTAGGGGGTGTGCACCATCTTCCCCTCATCCATGGCTTTGGTGACTCTCTCAAAGAAGTTGACCAAATTTAACAGGCATGACCTCCCCTTGATGAAACTAAACAGTGTAGGATCAAGTGTTTGGAGGTTGCCAATATCCTTGTTAATGAGGTCCATGATAATCCATTCCATGACCGTACAGATCAGGCTAGCTAGGCTGATGGGTCTATAATTTACTGGATAAGTGGACACTCCACCTTTGTGCAAAGGGATGACAATGGTTGTCCTTCACTCAGCTGGGATGAAGCCGGTACTCAGGTTTTGGTTGAATAGGGTGCCTAAAGGTGCTGCAGGTTCCTGCCTAAGTTCATGTAGGATGCAGCCTGGGATGTTATTGGTTCCCATGGAGGCTGTATTCTTTTGCTTTTAAGAGGGCAGTGATTACTTTCTATCTAGAGATACGGGGAGAGGGGCAGGTGCTGGGGATGTCCCAATTTACTGATGTGGGGGACAGAGGGGTCAAGTTTTCAATTAATCTATCTGCCAGCAGGTTGGCTATATCTACAGCTTTTGTGTATGTGGTGTCCTTGACCACCAGTTCTGTGAAGATCTGATTGCTTCCTTTGAGAATTTGGACAGACTCTGAGGGAGGGGATACAGGAAATGTTGGAACTTTGGGTAATCCAGGAGTTCTTCAGTCCCTAGACCACCCCAGTAGTGCTGGTACCAAAGAAAGATGGCAGCACCAAGTTCTGTGTGGAGTACAGGAAAATAAATAGTCACACAGAGTCAGATGCTTACCCCATGCCTAGGACAGATGAAGCTTTAGATCAGCTGGGTGGGGTTAAGTATCTGACCACTATTGATCTGACCAAGGGCTACTGGCAGGTGCCCTTGACTTCTGCCTCTAGAGAGAGGTCAGATGTTGTGACTGCTTTAGGAGTAGACAAGTTCAGAAATATGCTCTTTGGGATGAAAAATGACCCAGTAACCTTCCTGAGGCTGGTAGATCATATTCTAGTAGGAGCAGGAGATTATGCCCTTGCTTACCTGGATGATATTACCATCTACAGCCATTCCTGTCATGAGCACCTTCAGCATCTCAAGGAGGTCTTGGGCAGACTGCAAATGGCAGGGTTGACCATTAAGCTCAGTCAGTGTCAAGTGGGTATTGCAGATGTCTCCTACCAGGGACATAGAGTGGGGAGTGGTAAGATCAGGACAGAACCTGCCAATGTAGATGCCATTCAGACATGGCTTGCCCCTGTTACCAAAAAACAAGTGAGCTTATTCTTGGGTCAGTGGGGTTCTATAGAAAATGTGTTCCCAATTATAGTACAATAGCTGCTCCCCTCACAGTCTTGATGAGTAAAAACAAGCCAGACAAAGTAGTGTGGACCCTTGCCTGTGAAAAGGCATTCCAAAAGCTTAAAGGGGCTTTGGGAGGACCCCTTGTGTAAGCGAGTCCAGATTACAGAAAATAATTTGTTGTTCAGGTCGATGCTTCAAAGCATGGGGTGGGGGCTGTCCTCAGCCAGGTTTCCTCAGAGGGAGAAAAGCACCTAGTGGTATATTTCATCCATAGACTCCAACCTAGGGAGGAATGTTATGCAGCAGTGGAAAAAGAATGTCTAGCCATAGTATGGGCACTGCAGAAACTTGAAGCCTATCTGTACAGAAGAAAATTCACTGTAGTTACAGACCACAATCCCTTAACATGGCTACACTGAGCCAGACAGCAAAATGCCAAGTTATTACAGTGGAGCTTAGGGTTGCAGGCATATGATATCACAGTGCAGCACTGTAGTGGGGTTAGCAGTGCCAATGCAGATCGGCTCTCAAGACAGGGTATAGGTTTATGTATTCCCAGATAGGTTCATTTCTCTGAAGCAACATTTCTCAAGGGTCACTTGAAAAACTAGCTTGAGTCTTCAAATGGGGAGAGATGTGACAATGTGAGGTATTGCCAGCTATGCCAGAAGTAAAGCTGGAATTTAGTAAAGAATTATACGTTACTTGAATATCAAACTGATTTCTACAGATGCTTGTGTTGAAAATGGATTTGTAAAGTTGCTTGTCTTAAAAATGTACCAGTAGTGGGTCCTGACTGTATTGTAACTGAATTAAATATATATATATATATATATATATATATATATATATATATATATATATACATATATTAACAGAGGATACTGGAAAAGTAGAAAAGAGGTTAAACTTGGCTCCCGCTAACTTTGGAAAATAGTAAGAAATTAAATTATTGGGTCTAGGCAATAAAGATGTTATCTCACAATTTTCAATGAAGCCAGAGACACAATGTCTGCAAGAAGCATGGTTTGTTAGTCTCTGTTGGAGGAGTAGAAGTTTGTAATTGTTTTATGACTTCCAGAAGCTGCACCAGATCTAAGGAATGCTTTTGTGTGTGTATTATTGACATGTAGGTGCTAAATCCTGGCAGTTTCTAGCAATGGGGGGTTGCAAAGGAACCAAATGTCAGATGGCGAGATGCATGTGATGTCATTCTGTACAGAAATAATGTTTTAATATTAGGTGAGACAGAAATTTCAGGACGGTCTGTTTCTTGAAACCAGACATAGAAGGATCCCTCCCCAACTTCATCTTGTCTTGATCTATTAAGTAACTAGGAACAGTAATTCTCTAGATCAGTCAGGAAAATATAGTGAGCATAGTTAAGTATTGTTTTTCTGTAACTGTGTGAATCTTTCCAGATGTATGATTTTTTATATTTCCTGTGATGAAACTCTGTTTACTGTAAATAGATATTTCATATTTTCATTTTCTTTTATTATTTATTATTAAATATATTTAAACTTTTCATTGTGGCTGGTCCTGCAAATAATATTATAATGCTTTACTAGAAAGGCTTACCCAGACTCTGCTACACTTTACTGTGAAGGAAAGGTTAGTTTGCTTTTTTTATTTGTTGTAGTTTGTATTACTTTATTGCCTTTTTCTATTTGAATACTGCGAATTTGAATACTTCTTTATCTTGTGTTTTACTTGTATTCTGCTTTTAACTGCATATTAAAACTTGAAAAGAGACCTCAGCTCTGTCTCTTGTGAGTCAGGCAGAAATTAGAACAGGTCCATTAAAGACTCACACATAAGATAGAAGAGGTCAGTTAAGGTTAATAATCTGTGAACTGAGAGGGTGGAGCTAGGAACTAAACCTTTTATTTAAGGGGTAAAATAAAACATTTCAGAGCTTTACTAGAAAGGCTCACCCAAACTCTGCTACACTTTGCTGTGAGGGAAAGGTTAGTTTGCATTTTATTTGTTGTATTTTGTATTACTTTATTGCCTTTTTCTATTTTGAATACTGTGATTTGCTTTTTTTACCTTATGTTTTACTTGTATTCTGCTTTTAACTGCATTTTAAAACTTGAAAAGAGACCGCAGATCTGTCTCTTGTGAGTCAGGCAGAAATATTTTTTCTCACCCTCCCACCCAGTTACTGTTGTGTTCTTAAACACCAGTGTCTTTCTAGTTGCCTGCCCCTTATGTTGATTTGACCATATATCTCATTTCCTCTCTGCTTTTACTGGCTTGTGTGAGTAAGCACAAAATTATCATTTTGTGAAATCACTCCCCTCCAACTATTTCAATTTATTAGCCATCCTACTGTATTTCATAGTACCAGAATACAAAAGTGACCACCCCCTTTCAATCTATCCTGCTGTTTTAAAAATAGTGACTCTCCACTAAAACTTAGCTTTTTAGACAGGCAAAACTTAAGTTACCTACTTTCACATCTAATTCCTCTAGTGCACACTGCAGTGTTTAGGATAAACCATTTTTTCATCTTATCTTTAAGCATCTATTGCAAAACCACCAGTTATTGGAGAGCCGACATTCTGCCTCTCAGTAGTCATCTTATGATTAGTGCTTCTGTTTTCTCCTGGTGAGAGAATGAGTACAGTTACATTATTTTCCGGAGACTGCTGATCACCAGAAAGCTTAATAACTGCTGTATAGGTGACAGCTTGGAATCTATGCTTATATTCTGGTCCTGGTGAGAGTAGGAGCAGAGTGCATTGATTCCTGACTCTTTCTGTTTGGAGTCCCTGTGACTAGCACTTGCTCTAGAACCTGCTGAAAAGCACTAGGAAGCGTTAAACTGATAAAAGTGCTCAACTCTCCTTGTTAATAAGGAGAAATTAATCATAGGCAATAAACAGCCTATAACTGCAAAGTACCTTGCCAAGGTAAGGGAAAACAGCTCTTGTATTTTATAAAAAAAAAAAAAAAAAAACAACCAGGCATGTCCAAGGGTCAGCTTCCAGTGATTTCTCCTATCCACCTGGTGAATCTGGGCATACTGGGGCATTGCAGTAATTGCCTCATGTACAGAGACAATCTTCTCCTCCTCCTACCACCCAACACTACAACCTGTGAGAGATGCACTTACATAGCCAAACTGGAAGCAAAGCTCTCTCCAGCCAAGATTGTGCTAGACAATCAAGTGAAGGTTAGCACCCACACTACACCTCAAGCAACACATAGCCCTTCAAAACCCTCACTACCAACACTCACACATAGCAACACTAAACCCACATATGCGGAGGCCCTTAATATTAACCTGCCCAAGCAACAAGGACCTCTGAAGCTGAAATGCAAATAAACACCAATCACAACCAAAGTATCATATAGCTCACAACACCAGTGTACCACCCAACAACAGCCCCTAAGGCAAGACAACATACCCAACACTTTAGTTATAGGTGACTCTATAGTCAGGCACACTGATGTCCCACTCACCAGGCTAAACAAGGAGAAAATTACAGTCAGCTGCCTGTCAGGTGCCAGGATCTGCCACATAACACATGCACTCAACTCACTCCACAACAAGTACAAATATGACTTTGTCATTGGGGTCTATATTGAATCAGCAAATGCTTAAAAAAGCGAACGCTGACTCATCGACCCTATCCCAATCTTCACTACTGCAGTCCCACAATGTGAACTTTGAAATGCATCCATTTCGATGTTTTGGCCGTTCGATTACATTATCTTTCAATAACGTAATAGGAACCCTGTGTGTGTGTGTGTGTGTGTGTGTGTGTGTGTGTGTGTGTGTGTGTGTGTGTGTGTGTGCGTGTGTGTGTGTGTGTCTGAAAATCAAATCTCACAGTGTGTGTGTGTCAGCTGTTTGGAGCAGGGACATGAAGCACTGGTTTCACAGAGAGCATGATGGAAGACTTTGCTTGGACACTCAGCTGAGGAATAAAGAAATCCAGATCCCGGGCTGACTGTGTTTCTTGTGTGCTCCTAAAAGTAATTGTGCTTCATGCAGAGAGGTCTGCATCTGGAAATACTGAGTGTACCTATTTGTATTCCAAATGAACATCCCTCTCCAGTGTCATTGGTGGGGATTCAGGTTCCTTGATTACTTGCCCAGAGTGGGGACATTGCACTCATATGCCTCCCTGTGAACTTTTCCTAGACTCTGAGTTTCATATCTCAACCATCTCATCCTTGTTTGCTTATATAGTAATGTATCCTGTAAAAAGTTTGTTAACTGCTGTCAACAGCTTCTGAACATTGTTTATTAACAGCATTAGCTTTCTTAACTGGTTGTTAAACTGTATCCCTTACTATATTTTCTCTGTAATGTAATCATTAATTGTTATTTCTGTAAACTTTGTATGTACTCTTGTGGATATTTTGTTATGTACTGTTGTGGAGCTTTTCTCCCTGGGTCTCTGCTAAAAAAGGGCTCTAGTTAGTTCAGTCAGACTTTCCAGGTCAACAAATAATTTATTTTATTTATTATTTTATTTTACATTTGTTTACTGGGATAGTCCGACTGCATGGTTAACCCATTTTCAGCGGAGGTCCGGCGGGAAAAAGCCCAAGTTACATTCAATCCATAACGTCTTTAAAATAAATATATATGAAATCACAATTATGGTAAAAGATAGCAAATAAAGGAGAATGTAATCATAGATTAAAAATACTAATATAAGTTAAACATTAAAAGAAAATAAAAAAATTCACACTTAGTACATAGTATAAGAGCAAAACAAATATAGAACAGATTTGTCCAAGATTTCATAGGGTATCAGTCAATATTTTATAAAAAAAAAAATAAAAATATCAAATAAATAAATAAACAAATAAAGCTGCAGGCACTTAGAAAAAGTGCTGTCTGTAAAATTGCTTTGTTGTACTTATTTTTTTTTTACTATATCATTATATTATTTATATTTTGATGTAAATGTATTCCCTTGCCTAATGTTTCAATCATGCTGTAGTATATGTAAATGGTGTTGGAGGAAGTATTTTACATCCAAAATGTAAGATCTTGAAAAAATGTCCAGATTTTTACTTCATTTTTGGTCCATTACTCATAAATTTTGTGGTTTGCTGGCAAATCATTGGCAATTGAAGTCACTAAATAATGACATACATTTGAGTTTCAAACTGTATTTCCCTCAGAAAATGCAAAATCCCTTTATTCTAGCAAGTTTCAAATTTTATTGCAAAAATGTTTAAAATATGTTTCTGTTTTGAGCCTTTGCCCCCCGCCCCCCCTTTATTTTAGGCTTTATGCAGATTTCTTGAGCTAAAAGGTTGTATCATACCTCTTAATTTTAATTGTTGCTGCTGACATTGCTCAATCATTCTCTCTCTCTCTCTCTCACATACTTCTGCCTTCATGCATGGAAGCACACATACACTCACACATGCAGACAGAAACATAAATACACATACACATATACATCCATTTCTTTCTTTTTTAATGTTTATTTTTATACTTGCTTAACAGCAAAAGCACTGCTTAGCGAGCATAAAATGATGGCTCAATTGATCCCTTTCACTGTCATACATGCATACACTCATATACATAGACATGAACACAGACACACACACACACTCACACACACACACACACACACACACACACACACACACACACACACACACACACACACACACACACACACACACACAGACTTTTCTATTTTTTTGTTTAATTTTCTGTTTATAGCACTGCTTAGCACACACAAAATAATAGCAGCCATTAGCTTCCTTACAGTCTAAGCTCCACTGCAGCTTAATGTGCTGCCATAAAGTGTTAGACTCATTTTCAGCAGGCATTACCTATGCATTAACACCCTGATGGAGAATGTTCGTTCTCCAATCCAGGTTTAATACACGGTTTGCCCATTCTGTAAACCATGTTAAAAACTGGTGCAAGGGCAATGGTCTCAAATTAAATGTTAAGACATGTAGCAAAGTTAATTTTGGTAATCAAGACATTTTTAGATATCATAAGTGACATACCCCCTCCAATCAGACACTGCTGTAAGGGATCTAAGCACTTTTGTTGATAATTCCTTACCATTTGACCATCATGTCCCCAGAGCAGTTTGGAAAGCCTTATGCCTGGCTCATCTAATTTTCAAAACCATCTCCACTAGATCCAAAGACGTTTTAATTCCAATTTACTCGTATCTTATTAGACCATTATTAAATATAATGTACCTTTTGGCATGTATTTGTCAAACATGTCACACAACTTGAGAAACCTCAGAGATTCATGACTAAAAAGGTCAATGGCTTTAAAAATCTTAGTTATCAGGACAGACTGGCAGCTCTGTCTCTGTAATGGTGTTTTATAGACTCCTCCATAGAGATTTGTGTCTAGCCTTTTGAACCATAAAAGATCCAACCCTCTTGGACATCATATTCCTTTGCAAAGCAAATGGTACCTCATATACCCAGTTAAATGAACTAAACCTTCATCAGGAGACAAATAAGACATATTGGAATGATATATTCATATCTCAATGTATTCTTCACCTCTGGAACAAACTTCTGCTATATGTCAAGAGGAGTAACATCCTCAACACCTTCAAGGTAAATCTAGATAATTGCATGGGCAGGCTCAGATTCTCACCTGGTCTATCTTGTTTTGCTCTCCTTGAGAAGAACTATTGAATAGTCTTTTTTATATGCTCGTAAAATATTATGCAAGCAAATTACCTATTACTTAGCTATAAATTTATAACTGAGAAGATAACTACAAAACTGGCAGTTAGCAGAGACTAAAGCTTTGAATTAGTAATAAGCTGACTTCTATACCCAGAGTACACAGTTTCATTCCTTCTGCTTTAATTTGCATACTGTATGACTCAGGCCAAGTAACTTAACCCGACAGTGATCCCAGGTGGGTCCTGAAAAGGAACAGTTGTGTGCAGTGGTCTTACATGGTCAAAAAGTATGTTTAAAAAAAATCAGCCCAGTGTTTATCCTCATCTCCATGGCACCAAAATATTTCTGTGAATAGTCTGTAGCAAAATATTCTGAAATGAGTGCTTGGCACTAACAGTGATGACATACGATGTAGATCACCAATGCCTCTACCACCAGAATGTATCTAATATCATATCAACATACATAATTGTAATAAAAGTAGTACATGCTGACTTTGCAGTTGGAGTATCAAAATGTGTATATATGAATGATATTCAGAGTGGAATTCGAATGTATGCTTTTAAATGGTTTCCTTACTTTAACATACCATATCTATCTTCCTTGTAAATATTGTAAATAACCACTTTTGTCCAACTAATGCCTGTAAACTGTTTCCTAAGTTTGCTACACTTCAATTGTTATGATGATTTTTCCTAAGTGAATCTCCACAGTACAGCTTTCCTGATACATCATAATTGTCTTTTGTCTACTAAGCCTGATACAGAATGTTCATTCATGTAAACTGTACTTTGTTTTTGTAACTTACATACTTTTGTATCTTAATGTTTATGTAATAGTTGGAGCTTTTCTCCCAGGGCCTCCACTGAAAACGGGCACTCATGGGCCCAGTGGACTTCCCCGGTCACCAAACCAAAATAAATAAATAAATTATATACAACAGCATTATAAAGTGCATAAGTAGATGGCAAAGGTATAACAGACCCCAAAACATTGTTGGAATAGTGAGTACCAAACATTGCCATGGAAGATAATTATAATATTAAGGCAATATCCACCACGAATACAAACTAATAGTTTAATAATAACTTAAGCCTGGTTGTGGGTACCCCAGCATTTACCCACGGTTGCTTCAGTGTGATCATAAGCGTTATTGCTATTATACAATGGCATTATTTGAGAAAGAAATTGCAAACTTTTCTTAAATAATATCATTGTATGATGGTACCTCAGTGTTCTTCCCTTTTCTCCATTGCACTCTGATGTATTGCGTATGCATATGGCCCTCATGTCTGCACACTTGCAGAGTACATCAGTACAGTGTAAGGGAAGAAGAAGAAACACCTCCATTATACGTAGTCTCTCACTCTTTCTTGCTCTCTGTCTGAAACTCTAATGTCTAGCATTAATGACTGACAGAAATTTTCATTGATTTATCAGAAAATTAACATTTTATGATTGACAGGGCAAAACTATGAGGAAAATCTGAATATTCTGCAAAACTCTGTACACTTGAGAGTTATGGTTACTGGCAGTTCGACTGATCATATTACCACTAACCATAACTTGCAACAGGAGAAAAGTCAGAGTAAGACTAAAATGCTGCTTGTCCATCTAAATGAACTATCACCACAAGAAATGCTTCTGAATGGAATTGTTTTAAGAATGTTCAACCACCTAGTAATATAATGTATGAACTATGACCTTGAAATAATGTTTCATGAAATGCAGGGATAAAGATCGATGTGCATGAGCTATACCACATGTTAAAGTTTTACATTAACCATGTTATCAAACATATATTTAATATTCTTCAAGCAAATCTTCCATTGAAATTTCTCAGGTGTGCAGTGTATTTTAATACTACAGCTACAATTAATGTTTTTTCATAACTGAGTTTACTTATAAAGTTGTCATTATCTCGTTAACAGTTTAAAGGTGGTTAGAAGCATTTTAATTAACATGGTCTTGCATTCTTGTAATCATTGGTTAGGTAATTGGATAATTGCTTCCATTTTCACAAGTGTGGAATTTACCACTCCAAATCCATCTTACTGCAATCTGGACCTCAGAGGAAAAAAATGTCCTAACTGAGTGAAACATAACTGACTACAAGGGTATGGATTAACCAAAGTCTCAGGCTATGAAGAGATTCAATAATCTCAGCTACTGCTTCACCAAGTACATTATGCTCTTCAGCAATTTTATGACTATCAAATGATGTCTGATTAAAAGCTAAACCAGGCTAAGTTAAGTTTTACCAAATATTATGCAATGACTCAATAGTGGGCTGCCTGAAAAGCATGTGGGTGCTGTTGGATAAGTAGTTCTCTGACTTCTATTTATTATTGCCTTGGTTAGTGAGTACCAATGCATACAATTGCTTCTGTTTACACGAGAACACTGACAACAAGTTCCCAGATTAATGAGATTCTGCTGATAACCCAGCATGTGGTAAGAGGTTTCTTTTCTCGTTCCATTTAACACCTCTTAATATTTTCTGGTAGCATTTTACAATTATACATCTTTTCAGTTTACATTGTTTGTAATTTAATTTTATGGGCTGAAAGTTATAGACGAGACAAAATACACCAAAAGGAACCTGGATTTTGTTTCCTTATAATACTGTAAGTACTACAAATGAGTACATTCCTTAGCAATATAAAATATATGCAAAATGAATAGCCTGAGATGTGTAATTCTAGAAATGTCAGGCCCGTATCAGGCTTCAAAAGTGTATGCTATTTGAAACACACACACACTCCAAATGTCTAAAAATTATTATAGCTGCGGTTGTCCAGTATTCATCATCTGTTTGTTTTTCTCTGCATCTGAAGTGCATGTGAACTACTTCTCTTTAATCTAGAAATAAAATAAAATAGAAGAAAAGAATAATATGGTAAGTCCAGTATACAGTTCATTTATATGGCTCACTGAATGACTTATAAACAAAAAATGTCAGGATAAACCAATAGGAACTGCTAGAAATGTAATACCCACTAAATTGTCAACATTTTTCACAGATAGACTAGTAGTGCACATGAGTGAGTGTATATGATTAGTTAAACATAAGAACCTGATTTTAGGGTTTTAGATGATAAAAGCATACTTTTCAATTGACACTCCTTTTCTTAGCCATAATTTCATCTTTCATAGATTCACATGTAGTTACTAGTTACACAATCCTGGAGACCATTGAGGAACCTAGGCCCATTTCTCAATTGTCCCAGAACACTGTCAGGTTAGGTGATGTGCTGAGAGCATAGCTCTCAACCTCTTAGAGCAAGAAATCCTGACAAAGCCATAAATAATTGGGGGACAAAGGCCCAAAACCAGGGACAACTTTTAAATATTACTCTTACAAATTTAGCAAGTTGAGAGAATAATAGGTTTTGCATTAGCATGAATTTTCTGAAAGGTATGAAGTCTGAATCTGAAATGTCTGCCATTATTTTTTTACTTCAATCCTCAAAGATTTGGCAATGATGTGACAGAAAAAACACAATTTTATGAATAACAGGTCAAAAATATGAAGAAAAAATCTGGACATTCTGCAAAAATCTCTACAGTTGAGAGGTATGGCTGAGAGTGACATAGCAGGCAAGTGAAGGCTGATGGAATCAAACCCTGGACTAAAGACAGTAAGTTGCTAACAGCTCATAACCTTGAAAAAGATATGTTTTCTTCTTTCACTAGATATTTGCATAGTAAACAAAGAGCCTTTTTGCATTTTTATTTATAATCAGATAAGCAGCATACCAGTTAAATCATTTTTTTATTTGCCTTTGGTGACATGGAAAGGCCTATAAGGCAGGACTGTCTACTTCTGGTATGTATTCAAGAGTGCTGGATAAATAACTTACTTGCTTTAAGTTCTGCTGTATGCTTTTGAAGTTGTGGGTATCAGACTTATGTTTGCTAAAAGCAGTTTATTCACACTTGTGAGTACTGTTTGACCAGCAGTAGTGCTTGCTGTATTACTTGTTTCAAGATCTGTGTTTTCAGATGTTTACATTTTTTACATCTTTTTTATTGACTTAAACATAACAATTTATAGGCACTGACGAAGATCAAAAAGATAGATATTCTCTGGACAATGCATTAAGATATGTAAAAAGCAATAACCATATAATACCACTGAAGAAATAATAACACAGCTAATAAAATAACCTCTATACATAAAAAATCCTGAAAGTGAGTAAGACAGAGAGAGTTAGTAAATATATAAACAATGTTTTTGCAAAGATCCCATATTAACATTCCCATCCACTTGACTTGTTCTTTACTCCATCATAGGAAGTATAATCCACACTGGGTCTACTTCTGTTTGTCGAAAACACATTTTCTCAACAAAAAGAAGATCAAACCCATTTAAGTGAAAGTGCACTTTCGCAAAAGCCAGTTCTCTGAAGCACATTACAGTGGGGATAAGGAATTATATCCTTTTCCCCACTTTAGTGTGATCTCAGTGTTAGTATATTTAAGTAGGGGGGTGCAGGGGGGGCTTGCCCCCTGCAAAATACTGTTTAAAGTAGTTTATTTCCGGTTCGGAGAACCAGCTTTTGCGATAGTGCACTTTTGATGTAGTGCACTTTTGCTTAAGTGGGTGTCTATGTTCCTTGTTCGAGATTTTGAAATTTCACTCAAGAAACATAGACCATCCACAGTGAACCCAGGAAGGTCACCATGATATAAAAAGGATTCCCTTGGCTATTAAATGTACACCTTCTACTCTCCCAAGATGTAATTTCCTACAAGGCTTCTTCATTCTTCCCCCTAACTCTCTAAGAAAACTTTTCTTCTTTAACAGTCTTCCCTTTTATTAGTTAACTATCTCTATCTAACATCCTGCATACACAATGACCACTATGTCCCTCTGCTCCACTTCTCTACTTCACTTCCTATCACCCACTCTCAAAACAGAATGCCTAATCTCTCTCTCTTTGTATACTCTCATTCTGCTAGTCACCTTCTGAACCCAACTACTTTGTTCACCCTTCCAGATATGATCTAGTCCCAAACCTCTCCATCCTGTTGCTAACACCTTTTTAGTATACCTTGCTACCAAATGCACCCTGGTCCATGGAAATCCCTCCACACTCACCTCAAAAATAAATAAATAATCCAGACATCATCTACCCACCCCTTTCCTATAAAATTCATCCTAAATAAGTTTTGTGCCATTCCATAAGTTCCTTATTTTCCTGAAAAACCAACACATGTGCAAATTAGCAACCTCATCTTTAGCACAATTTCAGCATACTGTCTTTCCCACCACCCCCTTCTTTAATCCTCCATGATGTCCTATACCAGTGATGTAACAAACTTAAATGAAGATCATACACTGGCCTCACATCCTTCAGTTTCCTAATAACCACCCACCTTACCTCCTTCATAATTGTTCTCTTTGATCCATCTAGTCTGCAATTTCTTCATATCTATCCAACCCTCCCATTCTCCAAATTCCTTGTAAATAATACCCATTCTACCGCTTGCAACCTTTGGTTAAATTATCTTTTTAACCAGCCAACTTCTTTCCTTTTGGATACATCTTTCTCGTAATCCTAACCCTACTCACTACCTCCCCATATAACAGCCAGTCCCCTTCTACCACTCCATATTTGTCTCTTGCTCGCTTAAAAGCTAGATAACTACCCCAATCACCCTTCCTATAAGTATGTCACTAACCACATATAGTCCTTTTCCCCTCCACTTCTGCACCTTCCTCACACCCCACTTATGCATCATTTCTGTTAACACATTTGCCCAGATCTTCCAACTTCACCTCTCCCACTAGATGCCTTTGAATATCTCTATATGTACACCACTCTACCTTCCTAATCCATTCTACCTCTATCTCTCTTTCTCTCTATCTCTGCCTCTGTCTAAGACTCCTTTTCTCATCCTATCATTTCACCCATCACACATTGCTGTCCTCTAAATCTTTTAATATATGTGCTAGATTTAGGGTAGGAACATATTTCACAAAATTAAGCATGGCCAACAACCAGATTTCTTCCACAGCTGAAGCCTTCCTCTGCTTATTCTCCCACTGTCCCCCTCAAAATACATCTGTCAAAAATCTTGTGTATCTTATTCATCTGCTATGTCCTGCAGTCCAACAGGAATATGTCTCATCAAATACATTACCAGAAGTAAAATCATCACCTATCATAATCAACCTCCATAACAAACTGTCTAATAAACCCTTCATTCTAAGCTCTGTTCACTTATGGAAATACTTTAAGACCTAAATATTTCTCCTCTCCTTGAGCCATGGCAAATCATACTTCTCCCTCCACTGGATCATGGCAAAGCACTACTCCCCATCACACTCCCATTTTAATTATCACTGTCATTTTCAGAAGAAAACACAACCCAGATTCATCAACAGATCTTTCAAAAATCTTCAACACTCCAAGTAAAAGCTCTTCCACAACATTATAATGTTACTGCATCCTCATGTCCTCCTTTTCTAATCCAAAACATTATTTTCAGCCAATTTTTCCATAGTCAATAAGACCAGGACCAGAAAAAGAAGTAACCACTGCTTTATACTTCTAACCAAGTCAACACAGTCAGCAGCACTATTATCCATAACCCTAATAGCCCCAGGTATGTAACAGCCCTAGGTATGATGTCTTGGCACTAATATAAAATCTGAAGAACTTACCAATTGTCTGCATCAAAGGTCTTCTGTACATCCCTCAACATAAAACCTGTTTTTTTCTCCTCTTTCTTCTTTCTCATAAAATTAAAAAAAGGAATCACCAGTGGCATTTTGAGGAACAGCCTTTCACAAACTCCACCTTAGTATCCATGATAACCTGTGAAAGTATCAACTCAATTTTTGCCATGTTCACCCTATCAAAAAGTTTAGAATCTATGTTACATGAAGATATTGGATAGAAATTTGATAGGTCTTCAACTTCTCCCTTCCCCTTTGGGAGCAATATTAATGTTGCCTCTCTAATGTACTCTGACACCTTTCCCAGTTCTCTATATCATTCATCATACCCACCCTAATTCCACGTAGCTCCATACCATTCAGCTTACAGCAGTCAACAGAAAACTTATCAATCCATTCAGCTTTCCCTTTCCCATGTACTTTTTTCATTAAGGACATCTTCTTCCCTGATCCAGCTATGTAAGCCCACCAATTTTTCTGCATTCTGTAAATAACTTTCCTTCCACACTAACTTCCTAACACAAGTTCCTATAAAAGGTTTGAAACATGTCTATGATATCTCCACACTCAACCAACATGTCTTCTCTCTAGTTCATTCTTTACACTAAAGATCCATCTTTTCTTATGTTGCTCATTTACTTTCCATGTCAGAAAGTTAGTGTCACTTTCTTCTTTCACCTATAACTTTACACTTCTGCCCAACTCAACCTCTAAATGCATTTTCCTCGAATGGTTCATATCCTCTCATAACTCTCTTATCCTTCACCAACAGTCCTCTATCAGATGTTCTCCCACAGTTCTCTGCGGCAGAAATAGCTCTTTCTACCCCCACTAAATTTTATTTGACAGCTGATCTATTGCTTTCTCCTATAGCCCATAATCCTATCCCATCTGACAACCATAATCCATCCCATTCCCTACTAATTACCTCTCCCCATCCTTTCTTTCTCATCCACCATGTGTTGAACCATACCTTTCAAACAATGAATGTTGCCTATCCCTTTCAATTTCCCTAGGTTGAAAGACCACCTCCTACACTCCACCCCTTTCAAAATGGCACCTACTAGCTATCAACATATCATCTGATATACTTCTCTCCAGGATGTTCCCTACAAACCACCCTATCATTCTCATGGCTAACAAAAATATATTAAATCTGCTTGCCTGATGTGTCTTTCCTTATAAAGTGGTAAACTGTTTACAAATCCCCCCATTTCTTCCTCCAAACATTCAACAATACAAACCCCTGCATTCCTTTCCCCAACACCTTCTGTCCCTAGTATGAAATACCACTGTCCAAAAAGCCTATCCATTCTGTGATTTAGGACCATATAATATTCTAGAATCTCCTTGAATTAAATTAATATAACATACAGGAAAATACAGGTTGCTCTAAATGATTTACTTATGGAAGGACTTATTGACATCAAAACCTACCACTATCTAAATGTTGAGAAACCTAAGGTTCCTTCTATATTTGGGATTCCCAAGGTACACAAGGACATTAATGACCCTCCCTTACATGCTATTGTGTCTGCAAATGGGTCAATTACAGCACCTTTAGCAAAATTTGTTGATGTGAAGGTGAAAGGGATAGTCTTGAACAATGTTAACAACTTTAAGGATTCTTGGGACTTTTTGAAAAAATTAAAACCCAATTTATATGACGATGAACTGGCCTTTAGGACACTAGATGTAGTTGACCTGTTTACTAGTATACCACACCAAGTAGGCTTGGAGTGGTTTGAGGAGATGTTGATAGGATACAAGGAAATTACCCACAATGAATTTAGGACCATTTTGGTACTAATGGAGATGGTACTAAAAAACAACTTCATCTTTTTTCAAGGTGAATATTTTAAACAAGAGAAAGGGGTGGCCATGGGAGCGCATTGTGCCCCTACTTATGCTAACATAGTTATGACTTATTGGGAGAATGAATATTTATTAAAGTCCCCTTTTAAATGTTATTGGACATTATATGGAAGGTTTTTAGACGACCTTTGTTTTTTATGGAGGGGGAATTCAAACAAGTTTGATGAATTTGTGGAATACCTCAAAGGTACAACAGAATTTTTTGACTTTACTTACCAATTTAACGAACATGAGTTAACTTATTTAGATGTTAATATAAGGAAGAAAAATGGAAATTTTGTGTCCAGGATTCACAGAAAGGAAACCTTCTCAAACTCTTACTTGCAGTGCCCACCCATTACATCAGAAGAAGGGGGTAATGAAAGGGCAATTAGTTAGACTGTGTAGGATGACCTCAGAAGATGAAACCTTTTCAAGAGAGGTATTGAAACTAAAAGAGTTATTTTTAAATAGAGGTTACCCTGGTGAGTTGTTTGACAAAATTTCGAAAGAAGTATGGGATGAAAGGAAGAATAGATTTGCCCCTATTTTGGGGAAAACTTCTCCTGAAAAAGGAAATGATGACAAACCGAGGACTGGAGCAGTTAATAATTTTAATCCAGGATTTGTCACCACCTATGATGGACAGTCTACTGTAGTGAGAAGGATAATAGACAGGGAATGGGACAATTTTTCTAAGGTCTCGGATTTGAAACACATATTTGATGAACCTTTAATATACACCTATCGTAAGGGGAGTACCATAAAGAACGTGTTGGAAAGGGGCTTTAACAGGCTTAAAGAAGGAAAGTCAACCAGGGTGAAGAAAGGATTGTACAAATGTGGGAGGTGTAACTATTGTGCTTACCTTAAAACAGGTGATTTCTTTTACTTGGAAGCTAGGAAAAAGAAATTACAGTTAAATACCTACATTAACTGTGATTCCAAGGGGATTATTTATTTAGTTATCTGTAATGAATGTGAATCTTTTTACGTAGGTAAATCTGAGAGAAAACTAAAAGAAAGAATCTATGAACACCTGTATGAAGTTAGAAATAAATGTGACAACAATGCATTGTACAAACATAGTTTGACCTGTAAAACAAAAGGGTTTCAGTTTTTTGTTCTTGAGGTGGTTCCCTTGGACCCGAGGGGAGGGATGTGGGAGACCCTAGTGGAGTATAGAGAACTATACTGGCAGCTAACCTTAGAAGCCAATAGACCTCCGGGTCTAAATGATATGATATCTTTAGCGCCAGTATTAAAACTTAGATCTGCCAAATTTTAAAAGCCCTTAACCCTGTGTGTGGTTTATTTAATTATTATACATACACACTTTTGACACAAGAGGGAGTCCTAAGTCTTTTTTATAGTTCAACAGTTTATATTTTTTGTTTTATATTTCTTGTTAAAAAAACTACGGTTTTAATATGTGACTTGCACAATATTTAGGGGAAATGCAATGTTTAACGTAACTATGTATTTTATATATGTATTTTAGTAGCTTATTACATATTCTAATTTTAAAAAGAGCACTAGTTTACCATTAATTGTTTTTGGTTTCTTATTGGAGGTTGTGGGGACATAATTGTATTTAAACAGGCTGTGTGTGATGTTTTAGCCATCTGATGAAGTTGATGATGAAAATGGATATTGTGTGTTATGCGTTAATGCACATTTTCATTAAACAGAGTTTTTACTACTGAGCGTGCTTCTAACTTGGTTTGTGGTGATTCAACAGTGGTTACTGGTCTCCTTTTCACCATCGATCCGTTTTTTGGACCATATAATAATACTTACCATAATTACCATATCTTTGCCTACAACTCAACTAAAAAATTCTGCTAAACTATTAGAGCCATAATATGAAACTATCACTATGTCATCCCTTCCCAAATACAATATCCTATCACTTTTCTCCCATCTTCCTCCCAACATAGTACCTGCATTTCCATCCTCTACTGTCTTTGATTAAGATCTGTGCCCCTCTTCTCTCTTAGCACATTCTACTCAGAACCACTGGAAACCATTTTCTGACTCTTCCCTGTTTCCCTCTACTTCAGCTTCAGTAGCATTGTTTTATACACTCATTCTTGCATCAGCTTTGCAGGGACCCTCTGCCTCTTCTTCTTTATTGGATTATTGATATTTCCAATATTCCATGAAACTAACTTCTTCTCTTCTCCTCTGCCCCAGTAATCATCTCTTAAAATCTGCCTGCCATGTTTCCACTGCAGGATCCACATGACCTATGGCCATAAATTCCAGGCTGCCTACACTTCCCTGGCAGTGAGAGTTTGCAACCACTATGAGCCACCTGTGTAACTGCAGCAGCTCCAGTCTTCCTCTCCTCAGCACCTGCACATATCTCTACATCTCCTCAGCACCTGCACTTATCTCTACTGCTCCTCAGTACCTGCACTTATCTCTACATCTCCTTGGCACCTGCACTTATCTCTACCTCTCTCCTTAGCAGATGCACTTATCTATACCTCTCCTCAGTACATGCACTTATTTCTACATGTCTTCAGCACTTGCACTTATCTCTACCTCTCTCCTTAGCACCTGCACTTATCTCTGTTTACATATTTCAACCGCGAAACCGCAATTGCGCGAATACGGAAACATCGACACATATTGAGCAAACCATGGAAACACCGAATGTTCTGAAGCACGAAATTCAAAATGTTGTATCGTCATAGTTGGCCCTTCTCCGGTATAGCTCCTTAAGGTAAGTGTGCAATAATTACAGACCTTAGGGTTAGGGTGCAGGTTATGGTAAGTGCATACATGGTAATATATGTAAGCTTTAGTTTAGGGTTAGAAGTACAGTTTTGTTAAGTATATGTATGTGGCTTATTTATTTTGTTTGGGTATAGCTCCTTAACGTAGTTGTGCAATAGTTACGGACCTTAGGGTTAGGGTGCAGGTTAAGGTAAGTGCATACATAGTAATATATGGGAGTTTTAGTTTAGGGTTAGAAGTAGAGTTTTGTTAATTGTATGTATGTGGATTATTTTGTTTGGGTAGGTAGTACGTAGTGGGCGGTGGGGTTGGCCAACTATGCCGATTCGACATTTTGAATTTCACGGTTCAGGCCGTTCGGTGTTTTCGCGGTTCGCTCAATATGTGTCGACGCTTCCATAGTCGCGTATGTGAGGTATGTGTTATGATATAGACCCCTTATCTCTACATCTCCTCAGCATTGGCAGTTACCTCTACCTCTCTTCAGCACCTGCACTTATCTCTGCCTCTCCTCAGTACCTGTACTTATCTCTACTTCTCCACAGCACCTGCACTTAGTTCTACCTTTCCTCAATACCTGCACTTAGCTCTACATCTCCTTGGCACCTGCACTTACCTCTACCTCTCTTCAGCACCTGCACTTATCTATACCTCTCCTCAGTACCTGTACTTATCTCTACCTCTCCTCCGTGCCTGCACGTAGCACTACCTTTCCTCAGTACCTGAACTTATCTCTACCTCTCCTCAGTACTTGCACTTAGCTCTACCTCTCCTAAGCACCTGCACCTATCTCTACCTCTCCTCAGTGCCTGCACTTATCTCTACCTTTCCTCAGCACCTGCACTTAGCACTACCTCTTCTCAGTATCTGCACTTAGCTCCACCACTCCTCAGCACCTGCACTGATCTCTACCTCTCTCCTCATTCTTAAGTCCTAGCTCATGCCTCTAACCTAAAATCCTTCCCAGAACATGCAGAGTGTGTTTTTCAGTCATTAACATTTTTCACTCCTCCTCCTCACCATAATCCAAATCCTAGTAACCCACCCCCAAACATAATCTGCTATTCAATCAGCTACAGCTTTATAATGCCCTTTCATTCCTCTTTGCCTTATCCAATTATGGTGTCTTGTATGAGACCCCAACCAAATACTCCTACCACCAACTCTTAATAAAACATTTATTATGACTGTGATCAGTGTCAACCACATACATGTAACACATAATTTAATGTATACTATGTATTAACTCTGCAAGCATAAAAGATAAAATACAACATAAAGCTATCTACATTACAGTACCAAATTGCCCAGCCTGAACTCCCCAATCAAATGTATGTAAGATTATAAACATTAGCTATGCATACATTACTACATCTAAGTACCTATGCTTTATAAAACATTGATACCTAATGTAAAATATAAGAAAGCAACGAATAACAAAGCATGTTGTTTTCTGAAACTTGGTAAACCTCTTATTCGTTCTTTGCATTGATTGGATTATCTCTCTCTCTTGCCATAACTTAGTGTTGTATTATTTTTCTATTCATTATATGTACTGTACTTGCTCTGTGTATTAAGTGTTCAGATGCATTGTACTCACTAGACTAGCCTGAAACTGGCCTATTTGCATCAGTTATCTACCCCGGACAGCAAATTTAAATAAATAAATAATCTACCTTAGCCCCTTACAGCCTAGTGACACTTACTGATTCCTCCAGGTGATTAATAACACCTGTTCATAATTGCATTAGTACTACCAAAATCATGTTATATACAAGCTATTGAAAGATTTCATCTTAAATCTTATAGAGTGGGCAATACAACTGCACTAATATGTGGTCTCTGTCTAGTGCTGCTAAAAAAGATATTAATCTTTGTTTGCATACTACTTGTTATATTGTTATAATTTCCATATTTTTCTAAGTATCTCAACAGCCAAGTAATACAGACAGGAGTGCATAGTCTCAAGAAAACTCACAGATGAATAAGCAAAATAATGCTGATAGCATGTGTGTAGCTTGAATTGTTAGGCAGATACTGTAAACTGTTTACAAAATATTAAAAAATTTAAAATTTACTATGTTTCTTATGACTTATAAAATCAAGTTTAAAAACTAAAATCTAATGAACATTTCCACTGTAAAGATTTGTTTATGCAGAACAGTATGCCATTTACATTTTTAGTAACCCTTATGGTTCCAGAGATATGAACATTTGTTGGAAATGTGAGGACATAATTTGATTTTATCAAAACACTCTTGAATGCAATCACTGAAAGCTATAGCACAAAATTACAAACCTCCATTGGTGTGAATGAGTTAACAACATTTGATAGCTTATAGTCTTTAGTTAACACTTAAATATTACAAGCTGTGCAATTGAAAGTCTTTATTCCATGGAACATCAACCTGTAAGACAAAAAGTATTAACAATTACAAATATGCAAAGCTATTTCTCCCTTTCAGTGTATACAAAAGGCAAATAAATGGTATCTAGCAAATTCCCCAATAAATATACAAAAATATAAACATAAATATCCATACTGAGTAAATCTCTACACCACGTACAATAGTCATCATTCATCTAAATTAACTCCGACCCCAGAAGAAAATCATAAACCTTCCATTTTGCACTTGTTTAAAGTACTGAAATGTACAACATGTCTATTCTGCAGTTTGGTCACCCACAGGTTGAGCCAGTGTCTGTAAAAGCGTCACTTCTAACCTTCATCTGCTAGATAAGAGAAACAAGGTATACCTAGAAACAATCCATCTTTAAACATACTGTTCTCTTGCATTCTTCCTCCTATGAGATTCATCATGCCCCTGGGCATCATCTCCTCAGAAATGCAATCCATGTCATGAGTGGATACTTCTATCTCAGAAGAAGATATAATTACTACCATGAGTGATGTCTAATGTGGTGTCTCATGCACAACTCCATCCCCACTAGTTCTCTGCCAAAGGAATATTGCTCATTGGTGGCTCACATCAGACCTCCTGACGTATCTCTAAATCCATTTAATAAGGGGACCAACATCCTTGTGCTACCCAACTGATCACTTCTGTGTGACATAATTTACTTTCCAGAAGGTTTGAGAGGCTGACCCTCCACATGACCACAATTACTGATTTTATGAAATGCCTCTACATCATCCCCCTGCTGCTGAGTTTACTCCACCTCTCTCAAAGCCTTCAGTGGGAATCTATTATTAAAGCTTGTGGGCAATGAACTAATCTGCTGGTTCCTCCATATAAGCTGCACTGAATACCTGTGTGGCCCCAGAAGTAACACAGTCAGGGGCTGACTGATCACCCAGTAACTCTACAGGCTGTTCTGGCAGCAAATTCTAAATGACTAACCAGCTAACATGTGTGCCCTGAGCACTTTTGAATAATACTTAACTGCCTCCTCTAAGAAGTTGTACTAATACACTGAACACTTTCAGATCAACCAGCTGCACTAATGTACCTCTCTTTTTTTAATTTCTCCAAGTCTTTTGGGTTTCTAATACCATGACAGGAATGGACCCCATTCCTAAGTCAAAATACAATTAAAGTTTGTGAAATTAGTATTGTTTCAATCTTTGATGTCAGCCAAAAGTGCTCTTCTCGGTACCCGCAGTGTGCCCAGTAATGATTCCTCCTGCAATCCATATGGGGTTACATGTATTGGTAACATATCTAAATACGACTGTAGACTCTTTTTTATAAGACCTGTTGCTCCTACTACTACTATTGGAACTGTCTGAGTGTCTTTCTTCCACATTGCTCTAGTTTCTGCCTGCAGATCCTGATATTTTATGACTTTGTGTCTCTCTATACATAAGACACTGTAGTCACTGGGTGTGGTGATTTCAGTGAGCAATGCTACTTTTGTCTTCTTTTCATGGAGCATTATATCCATTTTTCTAGCATCTATCTTTTGAACTGTTGGTAATGGGTGATCCCATGTAATGTAAACTTCATCATTTTCTATGATGCTTTGTGGCTCATTTTTGAAGTGTTTTTCAGCCACTTCAGTACCATAATGTTTGCACAATCCACAGTGCAACAGTCTTGCCACATTATTATGCCTTTCAGTATATAGTCCTTCTGCCATTAGTATGCCAAAACCAGCAACGAGGTGTGCAACTGTTTCCAACTCGGTTTTACAAAACCTACATTTGTCTGTTTCTCCCACTTGTTCATTGGACTTTGTAAATCAGCATGTGCATAGCTCACTATCTTGGGCCGCCAATATTAACCTTTCATCTTTTGGTTTGAATTCATCTCTCCTTAACCATTCCTGCATTCGTTCCTAACCAACATGAGGTTCTTCCAGAAGTTTTCTATACTTGTAACTATATTTATGCATTTTCCACATTTCTTGCCTTCTCATCTGGTCCTTCACCTTATATTCTATCTTTTGTTTTTTTGGAGCAATCAGTTGCTGCCTGATTATTATCTACGTCTGGTTTGATTTCCATTCCTGCTTGACGCTGATATGCTTCTGCTAGATTAAGCAGAAAAGTCATCTTAGATTTATTCTTCTCATGTTTCAAAACTTCCACTACATTTAGGTCTTGTGAGGTCAGCAGATATGTGTAGAGTCCCATGATTGCAGATCTATACATGCAATCATTTTCAAGGAGGTCCATGCCTCCTTTGGAATGGGAATATATAATCTTGGTATGCACTAATTTCTGTAAATCATTTGGTGAGCATGAAGCATCCTTCTTGTTTTCCTATCTAATCTATCCAACATGTTACCTGTTGTTGGTACCTGTATGAATACCTGTATGAATACAGAGAGTAGGATACTGGTGCAACAGACATCTATATGTGGAAAGTTCTCTGATGCAGAACTGTGTGAAAACAGCTTTAATATGAGAAGGAAGGTGCCTTAAAGTTTATTATAGTGTGTTGTTTTTAATTAACCAAGTAAATTCACTAACCGCAACTGCATTTTTTTCAGGGGAGATATAGGACCACTGTCTAGTTAAATGACTTGCTTAGAGTCACACATTCACATGTATTCGGCAGGAATTAAATCTAAGACTACATAATGAAGCTCCATAACAGTTTACAGCTTTGTCTCTGCACTAAATCCCTAGCAATGCCTGCAAGTAAGAGAATAAGGAAGGTAAGGAACCCTTCATGGTGGTTTGAGGGGCTATGTCCCGATATAAAAGTCAGAATGTGTTGTGCAAATACCATTTACTAAACTGTGACCCACAATCTTTCCCTAGACCCACCTATACATCTGAGCAAAACAGTGCAGAAGACAAGCATCATGGGACAATGAATGCAATTATTTCTTTACTTCATGCTTCCTTCTAATTTGCTGGCTTGTAAGTGGTATACTGGTTAGGGTGTTTGTATTATCAGACAAATGGTGCAGCATTTGATTCTTACATGGTGTAATTGGCTAGGCTTAAAATGATCCACAAAGGCAGTTAGACTAGTACTAATTTATGAACCTATAGGCATCAGTACTGTGTGACATTGGTCCAGAAGTGTAAACCTTCTAATATCTAGTTTTTACTTTTAAGGGCAATGACAGACTAATGCAGCATTAGCGTTTAGTAATCCACTTCGGTTTGGGAGGAACCATCTGTGTGCTTCACTGTCAGTGCAACATTTCAGTTGCTATAACCTCTGCTATGAAAATAAATAATCTGAAAGATGATCCAGTTGCCTTCAGATATTTTGAGTTCAGCAAGCATTCAAAGGCTGTTATAAATAACTTGGCCAGAGGCACGCACATAAGCATTTCTTTTCATCCAATAACAATTTCAGTCACATTTTAAGAGAAGCACCAGCCTCTTTACATGTCTTTCCCACACTTGTGGTGGGGGTGTATTTACTGCTAGGTATTAAAGATGAGAAGAAATACTAAGCAATTTTACTGGTTATATTCTGCATCATTAGCAGTTAATGCACACAGCAAAACAGTGCAGATGTTTGCAGTCTAATAGCAAAGAAATAATGTTACATTCCCTTTGTATAAAGCATATGATAATATAATTAAACATATGCTATGGACAACCTTATTTAAAAATATGCAGGCATGCCAGCTTTTCATTACATAATTAAATGAATAGATGGATAGATAGATAGATAGATAGATAGATAGATAGATAGATAGATAGATAGATAGATAGATAGATAGATAGTTGCATGAATTGGGTAGTATAGTCTAAGCCCCAAACTTATTTCATATTGCTTAACAGTGATTAAATAAGTAATGCAGTCAGAGTACATTACAGAAATGTGATATGCTGTTCTGAAGCAGAATAGGAGTATTACGATGCTGGCAAGTATCCCACTGGATAAGCATAATGCTACAGAACCAGGGAAAGAGGACACTAGAAATGCTGGCACTGAGTGTTACTGGCCTTCACATATAGGAACTGTAACTATATGAACTTTATTTATTTTTTGTTGACTGCAGTAATGCTTTGATCCAAATGGACCATTCCCAACCAATATCAGTAACAAAAATAAATATAGGCAAATGCAATGAGGTCAAAAGTGCAATCAGTTAAAACATTAGTAGAAATGCAGCTATGCGCTAAGATTCACTCCACATGCAGAAAGTGTCTGTACAATTGGAGAAAAGAAAAAGGGGGGTAAGTTTAATACAAATAATCAGGTAAGATTACGTAAGAAATTGCTATACATAACAGAAAATGGCCCAAAGGCATCCACAGTGATAGAGCGCCGTCGTGGCAAATATGGCACTCATTTGATGTCTGAATAAGGAACAAGGGTAAATGGGTACAACACCAGCAGCAAGGCAGACAGACCGACAGAATGAATTTTCAGTTGAAATAGTTCTATTCCGTATTTTACATTAGAGCTGCTTCCTAAAACTTTATGCCAGACTGACTAAACAGGACACTCCAGAGGCATATCTGTGATGACATGTAAGAACTAACATGCAGGAAGCCACACACTTTATCTCATGATCAAAGTATGTCAACAATCTAGCTGCTCATTGCTGTGAGTTTTCCAAGCAGCTGCTTGTGACATCACACACACAAAACAACCTACAACATCACGTGTTGTCATGGAGATTTTTTGTGCACTTCTGGCCTGCATTAAAACATCTGTCACTTTCCATTACATACTAAAGCAGTGCAGAGAAACTAGGCAAGCATGCTTCTGTGTGTCATGACTAGCTGGAGATAGCATGTGCTGAACTTGTGCAGTGTATTATTTGCTGGACACTGTCATACCATAATTGGAGATCGCAGTAGTTAAGCTGATAGGTTAAGTATGATGTTAGTTAACACATCACAACTGTGAAAGGAATACTATTTGTGAATGAAACTCTGAAGGAACATTTGCTCCTAAATAGGAAACAGGAGCTGCACAACCATTATCACTGGTGGGACATGGAGCCTTATGATTACTTTCTCATAGGAAGACTGCAGCCAGAATTACAGAGTTATTTCTGTGCAGCATAGACATAAAAGGAAACACACACGTGCGCGCGTGCGCACACACACACACACACACACACACACACACACACACACACACACACACACACACACACACACACACATGCGCGTGCACCCCTACCTGTGTCTGGTTTGAATTCCAAATGCAGTATGTGCATAATGAATGTGGTATACCGTAAAGTTAGCAACCTGAAACAGACAGGAAAATTCAGTTCAAACTGTGGAATATGCAGACTCAGATAGGCCTTTTGTACTTAGATAGTCTTACCTATGCATAGGAAATATAAGTGACAAGTAAACGCACACACAATAATGAGGAAAAGGTGCATCTATGGGGTTTCATATGATGAAAATAAAAGAGCATAACCTTGCAATACAGTGCACACTGAGAACAAATTTGGAATGAAGCAAAGGCTACAGTACCCATGACTCAGGTTCAGATATTATACACTAGCGTCAGAGGTGCTGGCAGACAGAAAAGGTGGTAAAGACAGTCTAATAGCACCTTGTTCGACACAGAGAGAACACATGACAGATGTCACTCCTCTAGAGATGTTACTTCGGGACTAGGCGGCAGAAGCAACTTGGCAAAACAATAGCATCAGAACATCATTATGGCCCAGTTTGCGCACAAATTCACTTGCAATCTCTACTGAGTTGTGACACTGCACCAGTAGTGGTTTGGCAATCACAGTTGGTCTACATATAAGCCTTATTAATTTGTGTATTGCTTTGCCAATCACAGCAGATCCATGTGCAAGCCCTACTGATCTGTGACCCTGCACCATTTCTGTTTTGGCAAACACAGTAAGTCCATGTGAAAGCCTTACTAATCTGTGACATTACACCAGTACTGCTTTAGCAACCACAGTAGATCCTCATGCAAGCCCTACCTATCTGTGACACTACATGAGTACTGCTTTGGCAATCACAGCAGATCCATGTGCAAGCTCTATCTATCTGTGACACTGCACAAGTACTGCTTTGACAATCACAGCAGATCCACGTGCAAGCCCTATCTATCTGTGACACTGCAAAAGTATTGCTTTGGCAATCACAGCAGATCCATGTGCAAGCCCTATCTATCTGTGACGGTGCACCTCTACTGCTTTGGTAATCACACTAGATCCGTGTGCAAGTCTTATATATCTGTGATACTGCACCAGTACTGCTTTGGAATCACAACAGATTCTCCTGTAAGCCATACCCATCTTTGACACTGTACTAGTGCTGCTTTGGCAATCCTTCCTTATCTGTGACACTGCATCAGTAACTGCTTTGGCAATAACAGAAGATCCATGTGGAAGCTCTATGTGACACTGCATGAGTACTGCTCTGGCAATCTCCGCAGATCCATGTGCATGCCCTACCTGTCTGTGATACTGTACAAGTACTGCTTTGGCAATCACAGCAGATCCATGTGCAATCCTTACCTGTCTGTGACACTGCACCAGTACTGCTTTGGCAATCATAGTAGGCATAACATCCTACCCATTCATTGAGATGTGGTGACTCCAGGTTCCTTTTCTTGCTGGGCGAATACAATACAGGCACAGTAGCTAGCTGGTGTGAGACTTTGAGACCAAAAAAAAAAAAGAAAAATGTTTAGAAGATACAGAAGACATATGCATATAGTCATGTAACCAAATAAGATATCACAGTAACTTTTCAAAATATTATGTCTTGACCCTCAGCTGTTACACAGTGTGCTTAGGCAGTAATTCTAGGTATAGAAGTCAACCATTCTATTTTACTAGATTGTTTTGCAAATCTTTCAAAACCTTATACTTATTTTTTTTATCTATAACTGTTCATACAGATTACCTTCTTTCTTATTTTCTAAATCTCTCTTACCCATAACAGGCCAGTGACACCCATAATAAATACTTCCTTTAACACCACCAATAAACAAAATCCTGACCTAGAAGAGAATGACATGGAACCATGAAACTTACAAGTTATTCAACATATTCACCCTGAAGTTCAACACACCTGGCACATCATGTCTGATGTTTCTGTATGGGTCTATATTGAAAGCTCGAATGCCCTATTAACCGAATACATAAATGCCGACACATATTCCGCGAACAGTGAATACACCGAACACCCTAAACCACAAAATTCAAAAGCACGAACCGTCATAGTTGTCCCACCCCACCACCCACTACATACTACCTACCCAAACTAAATAAACACATACATACACTGACCAAAACCCTACTTCTAACCCTTAACTAAACCCTACTTCTAACCCTACACTACATCTTGCATACACAACCATCTATGCACTTACCTTAATCTGCACCCTAACCCTAAGGTCTGTAACCATCGCACACTTACCTTAACAAGCTATACCCAAACAAACTAAATAATCCACACAGATACACATAACAAAATCCTACATCTAACCCTACACTACATCTCACATACATTACCATCTATGCACTTATCTTAACCTGCACCCTAACCCTAAGGTCCGTAACTATCGCACACTTACCTTAACAAGCTATACCCAAACAAACTAAATAATCCACACACATACATGTAACAAAACCCTATATCTAACCCTACACTACATCTCACATACATTACCATCTATGCACTTACCTTAACCCGCACCCTAACCCTAAGGTCTGTAGCTATCGCACACTTACCTTATGAAGCTATACCACGGAAGGGCTGACCATGACGATTCGACGTTTTGGATTTCATGCTTCAGGACAATCGATGTTTATGCAGTTTGATGAAGCTGTGTCGGCATTTAAGTATTCCGGTAAGTGCGTCTTTGAGAATGTAATAGGGAACCTTTCTGTATCCCTGCCAAAAAAAGTCTGAAGTCTGGTCACTGAAATACTGCTCCACTGCTACAATCACCTCTGAATCACTCGAAAATTTCAAACTTGTTTTAAGGTTTGGAAACAGGAAATAGTCAGATGGAGAAAGATCTGGTGAGTAGGGTGGATGGTTTATACACTAAAACCTCATTTTTGTCAAAGCATCCATCGTTTTGCCAATCTTGTGAACATATGCATTGTCTTGCAAAAAGAGAGCTCCTTTTCACAGCTTCCCTCTCCTTATTTTCTTTCAAGGCCTCCTTTAACTGGCACAGAAAGTTACATTAGTATTCTGCATCAACTGTTTGGCCCCTTGGAAGATAGTCAGTCATTACAACACCTACCTGATCCCAAAACACTGTGGCCATGACCTTTCCTGCGAACTTTTGGGTCTTGAGCTTCTTTGGCATTGGTTAACCTGAGTGCCATCATTGCATGGACTGTTGTTTAGTCTCAGGATCATTGTGGTGTAATCATGTTTCATCAACAGTAACTAGTTCCAAAAGGTTGGCACCAGCTTGATGAAAATGCTGCAAAATCAACTTGGAAGTGTCCACTCAATGTCTTTTCTCATCGGCATTCGGACATTTGGGCACCCACTTAGCTGACAGCTTCCACATACCCAGGTGCTCATGGATTATAAACCCAACACATTCTATGGATAGCTGTAGTATCTCAGCAATTAATTTAGCCAATATTCACCAATCTGCCAAAATCAGGTCATGGACATAGTCAACAATTTCAGGAATTGATGCCATTTGAGGCCTCCCAAACCTTGCTGCATCTTCGGTCCTGAAATCTCCATGCTGAAAGTTTGCACACCATTTCCTCACAGTTGAGTAAAAAGGCCACTTGCCAGTCAATGTTTGCTTCATACATTCATACATTTCCTTTGGAGTTTTCTTCACAGGGTTAGGAACTCCGTGATGGCTTGGAGTTCCACACTTGAAAATTCCACACTTTTTGTTGACATGGTTCAATCAATGAGCTGAAAAAAGTGTCAAAACAGATCATTACAATTCTGCAAATTGGCACTTTACAAGATTAAATTACCCTCTTTTCAGCTACAGAGCCAAAATAATACTCAGAATTTAGAAAGTTGGTTGAGCATAGAACTTTTCAGCACCCCCTTGTATATTGAAAAATGTTTTTATAGGGGGCAAGCTCACTGAACCCATGATGTCGTAGGCATTGTCCCCCTCACCCCTTTTACTTAACATTGTTGCACAATAATTTAGAACAGTGAAGAAACACACATTTGAATCACTGGAACCTTCTTGAGCCTAGCATTGTTTTATTGTTAACCAACAACTGGTTGTCACAAGGTCCTGCATTCAAGCTGCCTGCATCATTGCCCAGATTTCTAGCAGCAATATCATACAGAGCCATTGCTGACTCATCTAATGCCAGGTACCCATTATCAATATAGCACCCCCTTCAGCCCACCCCCAGCTATTCAAGTGAAGAGCAAAAGAAAAAAGGACTTTAGCTGACACTGTAGTAAACTGATTGGCTTCCTTCTTCCAGCTCTTCAGAGAAGAGTAAAAAAAGAAGACTATGGCTTACACTGTTAGTTTAAACTGCTGCAGACCAATATTGGCTTGCTAAAGGAACTGTCTTTCCCTACTGGAATTTCATATGTCAGGAATTCTCAGTCATGCCCCCTAACACTTTGCACCCAGGGCAGGTGCCCCCTTTACCCCGCCATTGTTACACTGCTAGTGGCATATGATGGCCCAGTCTGCTAATGAGTACTTCACCTATATAAAGGATTTCTTGTGCACTCAAATAATAGCTCAGAACAAAAACATTTAAAGAATATAAAGACTAATAAATGGCTTTAGCGACTAACAAGCAACTGCAGTCCAATTCCCAATGGCATTACTATGACATGTAGCTAGCTACTGAGTTCATAACCTCATTTCTGACTTTAAGAGCAGCAAGACATCTGAACAGGAAAAGATGACTCACAGAATAAAAGTTCATTTTAAGCAGATGCCACTCTTATCAGAAGTCCATCATCCATCCTCCAGAAAATGAGTCTGACGAAAAAAAGCAAACATCATACTGACTGTAACAGGACTGTAGATGGCTATAAGATTCTGCAGCCACATAGAGGGTGATATCCTAAATGTTAGCAATTATAGTCTCTGACCTCACCAGCTTTGGTACTATGATGTCCATGACCTGCTTTCATTGGGCTCAAAGTGAAACCATACAAATGGGTATACTCAGCAAGTAAATTACAAAGGTATTCATAGATCAGGTTAGCAGCTTAAAACAGCCTATAGGCATGTCTATCTTACCCTGGCTATACCAAACAGGCAACTAAATAAGCTTGCTTATTTCACCCATTAACACTTTCCTGTAGAGGAAATGAACATGGAAACATTAAGTGAACAATGATCCCTTTCTTTATACTCTCCTTAAAAGCATACTTTAGTGTCAATGGATAGAACTTGGTGCAGAAAGAACTCAGTTAAAGCGATGATATGTGGCAACTGCCTGAAAAAAGTCAGTTAACATTCTTACCCTTTTTAATGTCCCTGATACAGATGATGTCCCATCAAAACAGTTTGGTCTACTAAGTGTCATTTTTGGGTTGTCAAGAAAATTTCTTTTTTTATCTTTCCTATTTCTTTCTTTCTTTCTTTCTTTCTTTCTTTCTTTCTTTCTTTCTTTCTTTCTTTCTTTCTTTCATTAATCCCACATATATGGGTATCTATTCATACTCAGAGAAAAACAATTGTCTTCTCTAGCAAAGCACTACCCCTTAACTTTATTATATCGTTCATTCATTTTGTAACCCAATTTAAACTCTTACCCCCCCCATCTGTCCACCTCAAAAGTGGGTAATATACACCACTCCACTGCCTTACTGAAAAATTACATTGCCTCCAGTGAGGCCAGATGGGTTTCCTCGGATTAATGGTGTTCTGCTCTTCCCTAAACCTGGCTTCATGTTCATCTTACTTCCATTATGTTTCATACTTCCCAACAGCATCACATGTCATCAACATGTTAATGGCATCAAGCAAAGTATGTATTTCATGTTTATCTTACTTCCAATATGTTTATACTTCCCAGCAGCATCACATGTCATCAACATGTTAATGGCATCAAGCAAAGTATGCATTTCATGTTCATCTTACTTCCAATATAGTTTATACTTCCCAGCAGCATCACATGTCATCAACATGTTAATGGTGTCAAGCAAAGTATGCATTTCACTTCAGAAGAATGGAGTTGAAAGCATTTTACTGTCTGGTTTAAAAACTACTGTCATGTTACACATGCTTGTGTATTTGTTGTTCAGCTAAGAAATTGCCTTTTTTGTATTTTGTCCTAGCTGTTCTCTTGTAGCCTAACTCAGTTAACTCATCTCTTCTCCCCCATTTTCTTCAGTTGTGTATTAGACTCCATTGCAGCCATATGTCTATTGCTGGAGTGTGTCAAAGCATCATTATTTGACCTATTTGGAATGATTTCTTGTATTAAGAACTGCACCGTTTGGAAATTAAACTATTTAACGGTCTCCACAGGTGTCATTTCTATTGAGTTACTGTCTGCTAACACTACCTGTGATGGTGAGTAAACTCAATACATCTTGCTACAGATTAGGAGATTACACTTGCTATGCACAGCCAGGGGAGGCAGAACAACTACATTACAAATACAAAATGACAAACCTGAGTGCAATGATGCCAGATCACCATGATGATTTGTGCAGTCAGCAGTCAATTGATCATGTTTATCTGGCCTATAAGAGAAGCTGATCATATATAAAATTGAATAAGCTGGGTGTGTGCATGTGTGTATGTGTATGTATGTTTAGTGTGCTGCCATATTCATGCTGAGAGAAGAAAATAAGTGAAGTGATTTTACCAGCATCTAAAGTTTTGTGCACTTTTATTTAGACATGTCGAAAGCATCCCATCATGACTTAGTATCAGAAATCTGCCAGAGGATTTAATAAGATCCACACCAGAGGCAGTAAAAAGACAATGTTTACACAGTGTGTCCTTTTGCAGATTTATAGACACATTAGTTTTAATGAAGAAAAACCTCATTATCTTAATTTGCATGTTTATAAATCACAACAGCTACCACAGAGTGAAGATCAGCTCTTCCTAGATTCATTGATGGCTACTTGGCTAATGACCCAGGGTCTCTTTCTAAGCCTAGCCAAGTTTTACCAAAAGAATAATGACATCCTGTATCCAAATAGGACACTGAAGGCCAGGCATTTATAAGCTACTTCTGTCCATAAGGACATGGGTGCCATGTCTGGTGTAAATTTCCTATTTCCCAGTAACTGGTCTAGGTTGTGCTTAAATTGGGTAACAGACAAACTCAGCTTGACATGGTTGGGAAGCCTGTTTCATAGGAGGAGCAGTTTCAGGGACACATATCTGTCTCTTCGTCATGTTCTGTTTAAGTCACAGACAAAATTCAGGTTCTTAGACCTTGTATTTCTGGTACTGTTTGATTTACGATTATGCAGGAGATTCATAAGTGTGGGTTTGTGGATGCCTTGTAAGCCAGACATAGATCACCACTCAGCAATCTTTAGGAGACTGAGTAGAGGGAAAGGACTTTAAGGTGCTCTGCATAAGGCAGGTTTTTTACATTTTGTGAGGTTTTTTTTGCAGGGGATATCTGAGGTTGTTCTAGTTGCTGCATATGCCTGGTGAGGAACATACATTGTACTCTATGATTGATCTGATAATGGCAGAGTACAGTAGGATAGTGACCTCTTTGGGCTTAGATGCCATGCCCTTACTTATAAGTTGTGCAACATAAAAGGATTTCCTCACCTCTGTGGCTACATGGTGGTCAAAGGTAAGGCTACTGTCTAGGTGTATACCCAGATTCCTGTCCACTGGGTCAACTCTTAGGGGGTGTATTATCAACACTGTAATTAACTGGGATGACTGACTTCCCAAAGGGTACAATTATGCATTTCTTAGCATTGTATTTAAGACTATGGCATTGGCACCATTTGTTGGTCAAAGATGGGCCTTCTTAATAAATGCTAGTGTTTGCAGGAGAGTCTGTGATAACTCCCAGCTTTCAATCATCTACAAATTTAATCATCCATAAACCTTCAGTGTTTGCTTCCACTTCAGTGAAATAAATGCCAAAAAGGAGCTCATCTCCCATCTTAAACTGAATAACCATAAGCATCTATGTATTATAGTACTCTATATTCCCCCAGATAATAATGCTATAACTCTGTAAAACATCCTAAACTAGATCTCACATGCAATTTCTAATAAAAAGATAATCATAATCCAATTTTGATTGGCAGATTATATCCACAAAATATCTGTCAATTAGCCTAACCTTTTTGGATTGACTCAACTCATATCCTCCCCTTATATTTTATGGTTATCCCAAAAACAGTGGCTTAATTCACAGTTGGATATTGGTGTCTGATTCCATTAATTATGTATTCAGTTGCACCCTCTCTGATTCCCTCAGTGATCATTTCCCTGTGTATGCAAACAGACACAGTACCCATTATGCCAAATAACACTTAATTAGAATGTGCCATAACCTCACTGATTTTAACCCTGAAACATTTAACATAACTCTAAGCTTCTTTAACTGCCATACCCTGAAAAATATTCCACTCAGCAAAGGTGTACACAAATTTAACTCACATTTCCTGAAAACTCACAATAGTCTGGCTTTAACTAGAACAAAAAGAATAAAGATATTTCCTGGTTATCCATTCAAAGCGGGCTGTAGATAGATTGGACACTCTACATTGGCCCTAGGTATGAGTGTGTGCATGTGTATGCCTTCTGTGGAAGGTTGGGCACTGGGCTGGCAACCTGGCACCATACAACTCCACTGCAAATCGTTCTGTGTACCGTTGTTCTGCTGTAGCAACCCCTAACCGGGAAAAGGCAAAAGAAGAAGAAGAATCCATTCAAAGCAAGCAGCTAATGTTTGAAAGGGTTAGGGCTTGAAAAGAATAATTAAAATGTAGATATCCCCAAAACCTAAAACACTTTAAGGAACTACCTAACTTCCTTCAGACTATCACAACCCACACTACTATGGTTTTACAACTACTTAACCAACAGACACCAGTCTGTTAAATGGCTCTCCACTTTTTCTCACTTCCTTCCTTCCTTTTTTTCAATACTTGCATGCCACAGGGCTCAATTCTCTCCCCTCTACTCTTCAATATATTTGCTGACAATTATGTAAATCCTCTCAGCAAGCTTTATTCATACAATACACTGATGGTCCAACCCTAATATCCATTTCCAACAACCTAATAAAGCTTTAGAGAATTATTCAATAAGCCTTTAACTCTGTTGAAAGTTGGCTACTGGATAATCCCTTGCTATTAAATCCCAAAAAACTAAATTACTCATATTTTTTCAAAATCTCATTTCTCTGGAAAAAAAAAACAATTTAAAAATTTCTTCCTTAAATAATACCATGATTGATATTACCCCACATGCAAAACTACTTGACATGACAATCGATGACATTCTTAAATTTGACATACATGTCTGCATCAGCACCAAGAAAACCCATCAAAAACTAGGCACCCTACACAGACTAATGAAATTCCTTACAGACTCTGCCAAGGTAACTCTAACTATCCCTTACCTTTTACCCTCTTTCCTATATGGAGCCCCTATCCTGACCAACCGACAAGCCTAAATTATTTCTAAACTTGAACAATGCTGTCACAAACTTGCCAAATTCACTTGTAACAACCCTTACTGGATCCACCACTATTAAGCACTAAACTGTCTTGAGCTTTCTCACCCCCTCATCTTACACTTAGCTTAACCCATAAAATCATCGATACCCCATCTGTCTTCCCAGCATTTTGACCTTTACTCCAATACTATCTTCCATATCATCCCCTTCAACAACTGCTTACCATCTACAGACCACAACTGGCTGCTGGGATCAGCATCTAGTCCAATAGTGTAGCTAGAACTTGGAATTAAATTCTTATATCAATAAGGTCTATCACACACCTTCATCATTTCAAACCATTACTAAAAGACTTCCTCTCTGCCTAATGGCTTTGTCCTGGTACTTCATCTGGGACATAGCTCTCTAACACCTTTCAACATCCATTTTACACCTCCCTTTAAACCATAAATCACTTAACCTTCTTATCTCTTTCTAGTACCTCACTTAATTGTGCTTCATAAACTAATATACCTACTTCTAATTAGCACAACCAAATTACTGTTCCATCTCTATATCTCTGTTAACACTCTAACTTTCTTATCACCTCTAATACCTCACTCTATTGTATTTTGTAAATTATTACTACTTATCTTATACACCACTCTTCTGCCTGCAAAGTCTCAGTGCAAGGCTTGTAAATTTAATGTTTGTGAATATCAATACAAAATTTATTATACTGACTATTATGCTATTATCTGTATATTCACTGGAACTGTGTTATAAAATGTGTTATTGTAAATATTGATTGCATTAAATATGATACCTTGGAGCTTTTCTCCCCAGCCCTCCACTGAAAAAGGGGACCTGTACCTAGTTGGACTTTTCCAGTAAACAAATGCCAATAAGTAAATAAACAAATGAATAAAGGTTTCGTGTAGCAAGATCAAACAGTTGTACTAGCTCCACTGAGAGCTGAAGTCCTCAGACAAATTCACAAGGGTCATCGAGGGATGACCATTTGCAGATATGGGATGACAATGGCTGTGTTTTGGTCAAGTTTGAATGCAGATATTGTAAAAGTATTGAGTGCGTGTCAAGCCATCTCAGAACAGAGAACTTCTTATGTCTATAACATTGCTCAGAGGGTCATGGCAGAAAATTGCATGTGACCTGGGCAAATAAGATGGAAAATGCTTTTATGGTAGTAGATTACTACCCTAGCAACACAAAAATAATTTACCTAGCCTTGGCTACTAGTCAGCAAGTGATTTCTTGATTAAGGCAATGTTATCAAGGTGGAGATACCCATAAAACTATTCATTGACATTAGAACTCATTTTGTATCAGTAGAATTTGAAAATTTCACTATAATGACATGGGTTGGTCCATGCTACATAAAGTTCTTCCTACCCTCAATCTAATGATGCTGCAGTGAGTGCAGGATAGATATTTTGTACATTCTTAGTTAACTGGAACCACATACTGACTTAATGTCTTACAGAGCAACTCCACACAGTGCTAGCTGGTGTGTGTCCAGTGTAACTAATGCTGGGCTCATGAGTCCAAATAAATGTCCCTACACTTAAATCAAAATGACGTCCAAATGCTATTCTGTATGAACCAGTCAAGACAAATGATCAAAGGGGAGAAGCAAGTGTGTGTGTGTGTGTGTGTGTGTGTGTGTGTGTGTGTGTGTGTGCAATAAAATGTAACAGACTTTTAGCTACAACTATAGCAATGTAAAAATCAACAAACAACAAAAGCCAAACTAATATTCTAGAACAGAAGAAGAGGAGGATGAGGCTGTTAAACAAAAGAGTGGAATAAGATGTGGCTGGGTTAAAAGCATCTACTTAAATTGTGGTCTCAATATGGAGAAGGGAAAGAAGTCTTTAAGATGGAGAGTGAGAGACTCCAGTACTTTAGGTGCTACAACTGGAAATGCATGGGTAATACAACATAGTTTGGTTTTATGGCAGTTGTAAGGCCAGTGTAGGACTGAGTTTTTAGATTTTTCAGTGAGCTCTACTTCAAGGAGAGAAACTGTTTCTTGATGGAGTACTCTTTTAAGAAGTGAGCCAGTTAAGAAGTCTGAGCTTTGCTTTACTTATAAATGACTGGTTTTACTAAGACTGAACTAGTGGTGTTACTGAAAGAGATAGTGATATGATGCAAAGTATTTTATTTGTGATAGTTTGTAGTATAGAAAAGTCCTTGCAGGAAGCAATAGCAAAAATGAGAGGGCCCATTACAGCTGAGTTAAAAGCCAACAGCTGCTCTAGCTAGTTTCAAGAGGCAGGGAGACATTTCTCTGGTTGGGAGGGTAGCCTAATGGTTAAGGTGTTTGCCTTAGAAACACACAGTGCAGGGTTTAAGTCTCACAAGGGATAATTGGCTAGGCTTAAAATGGCCCGCAAGGGCAGTTAGCTTAGTATGAACCTCTAAAATAGTAAAGAATGAGTTTCATTCCAGCTGCCTGCTCAGGCCAAATACAAAGTTATTTGAAAGCTGATAAAGTTTGTATTGGTGTATTTTCATCATCTTTAGTATCAAAAGTTGATTGACATTTAGTATGTTTCTGATTACTATCAAAAATCTTACTTTTTGTTTTGTTGCAGTTCAGCAGAGGTTTAGCATTTTCTAGTGAGTTAAAGTAATTTTCAAGTTGAGTTTGGATGACTGAGTGAGAGGGAACAGAGCTAAAATGACTATATAATTTGAATATTGAATCAGATGAATGAAGGTAACTTCATATAGCAGTTTGTTGGTAAAGACTGAAAACAGTAGGAGAGAAGAGCAGAGTTTGTAGTTTACATTTATGGACAGGGACATAATTTAACAGGGATCAGTCTATTTTTGACTGCAAGAGTTTGTAGGTTAGGCATGAATCTAGGCTCATTCCTAGCATGTTGCATAAAAGGGGATTTCTGGTCTGCAAAGTCATAGGCTTTTGTAAGGTCTTCAAAGAGGGTCTCTGTAAGATTACCCTTATCCATGTTCATTACAATATCATCTCTGAGGGTCCAAAGTGCAGTCATGATACTAGATCCTGTCCAAAATCTGTGCTGACTGAGTGAGAGGAAGTGGAATTTTTAAATGTATTCTGAAAGTTGGACATAAATGATTTTTTCTAGAATTTTTCAAGAGTTGGTGAGTTGGAAATTGGCCAGGAATTATGCAGTCTCATATTTTTGTTGTTTTGGAAGTGATTTGATAGGGTGGTTTTCTAGATGTGAGCCATGATATTTTTACAAAGAATAAAGATGTTAAGAAGTGAGGAGATGAGGTGTTCTTTGCAGAAAGAAACCATGATCTTAGGTTATCCACCTCTGTTGAAACAGCTGAGGGAATTTGATTAAGGAGGATTTCATAGCATTTAAGTTTAGTTTGTTTAAAGTAGAAGGCTGTATATGGAGGTGTTCTAAGTGAGTACAGGAGCTGAGGTAGAGCTGGGGCAAAGTGCTAAATTATTTCAGGAGTTAGTGGGTAACAGTCTTCTGTGCACTGTATAAAAGGGGGAGGGTATTCTTTCAAAAACTGTTTAGGTTTACCAAGTAAGGAGAGCTATTTGGTTTATTTGGAGATGTCGCCTGAGCTGGGTTTGGATTTAGTAAGAATGAGAGCCATTAAGTAACTGTAGTTTGCTAGAGAGATAGTGGAGGAAAGATGAATGGTGTTTATGGTGAATAATGGAACAAAGTCTTTTGATTGGGGATGAAGAGAGTTGGAAAGGCAGAGTTGTTGATATAAGGTAGAAGAATGGGGTGTGGAGTTAAGGATGGTTGGAGTCAGTTGACTGGAAACCAACAGGAAAAAGGAGAAGAAGGACTAAGATGTGCGACATGGTAAGCTAGGTCTGATGGATATGATGAGGTAATGAATGAGGGTAAGGGAGACGTTTTTGGGTAGGAGAGAATAATTCAGCAAGAAAATTGTTTGGTTTGTAGTTTGGAACTGTAGATGATCAGGCCAGGTGCAATTATAGATGAAAGAAGAATAGAGAAGGTTAATAATGTCATTTAGAGAGAAAGACTGAGTTAACTTAGTTTGTTTCTTTAAGGAAGCATATATTTGCTTATATTGTTTCTTTAACAGGTGAAAAGTTCATGTTGGAGTAGGGTTGTGAAGAACAAGCAATATATCTGGAAACCCAGGAGATATTTGGGGAACTTGGTGTCTAGGGGGAGCAGAGTGGGCCATGGTTCCCAATCCTAGCAGGAGACAATTAGTCAGCACATATGAAGTAAAGTGAAGCCAACTTGTAAGAGAGAAAAGTACCTAACTTGGTTGCTTAAAGATCATTTGACATTGCATTAAACATTTTATTAGAATAGTGTAGTATCTGGCTAACAGACTAGGTGAGTAGGGGTGACTAGGGGGACAAAAATAATGCAATCTAAATGTCTCTTCTCTAAGTATGCATGCATTAGCAAAGGAGGAGTACAGCAATATTTACAGAACAGGACTCTGCAAGATAGAAATGATGAATCAGGGGAAACGAATGAAGAGAAATAATGAATGAGGGGAAACAATGAATGAAGGGAAATAATGAATGAGGGGAAATGATGAATGAAGAAAAATAATGAATCAGAGGAGGAAGCAATGAATGAGGGAAAGCAATTAATTTTATTTATTTATTTAACATTTGTTTACTGGAGAAGTCTGATTGGGCTAGTTGTCCATTTTTAGCAGAGGACCGGGGAATAAAATCTCCACATATATACAAGTACACAGCATAACAGCACAAAATTATACAGATCATAATAAAGCAATCTATACAACAGAATACTTTACTACAATGTTTGTCAAGAAATATATAATATTTTTTGTTAGAAATTATATATATATCATAATAGAAGGTGGGAGAAAAAGAGTTTGAGGGTGGGTGGAGGTGGGGAAATGACAAGTTCATTCAGCTAGGTGAGGAGCAAGAGCATAGCCAGTTGTAATTTAGATGGATCTTTATGAGATTTTTGAACTTTGCTGGGTCATTGGTGTTTAAAATATTCTTTTTTTTATTGTTTTCATTGGTTTTCAAATAGTAAAAACAATTACATAAATTTAAAAAGTAATGAAACACGGTGTATTAACACAAACTATATACAAACTATATACAGAGTCTAAAATAGTTGCTAAGTCTTCAATAAAGATTACATTTTGTCTAATAATCTTTTGAGCTTTATCCATGCAATTTGTTTATGAGTCACATTTGAGATACATAACAAAGCTGTTTGTAATTACCTACTACAGATAATCTTAGTAACATATATAAATTCATTAAAAGAGAGGATATTTCTACATTTCCAATTTCTGATCATTTTTCTTGCTATAGCAAGAAGGGTCCAAAGAAGTTTCATTTGATTTAATGGAACATACCTTGGCAATGGTGCATTAAAAAGCAACAAAGAATTAGAAATTTTGCATCTGTCTGACCATAAAGCTTTAATAAAGTTTTTAAACTCAATCCAAAATGGGGTTACTGTTCTACATTCTAAAAGCATATGTGCCCAATAAGCATCTAATAACCCATCACATCTCCAACATCTACAAGTGTCCTTCTTGTTTATTCTAGTAGCTTTTGTGATATAATAAAACTTCTATGGATAAATTTCCAAGTGAAAATTTTCCAATATGTAGATGAAAATGTATAATGTACAGATTTAAGAATTAATATTTTGCCATTTTCTGATAATTGTGAGTTATTGAAATTAATCACATAGTTCCATAAATTGTTTTCTGATATTGTTAAATCAGATCTAAGAATACTATAAAATATTGATAATGAAAAACTTTTATTATATCCTAAAAGGGAAAATTCAAAAAGGATAGATAACTTTTTGGGAAGGTCTGTTATAAAAGAAAAGTGATATCTTTTGGATTCCGTTACAATAAATTCTCTAAAGATTTGTATATTTAACCAATTATTATGGGAGACATTATATCTAGCTAAGAGATAAGTGATGTCATGAATATTATTATCTCCTAAAAATTGGTGCCAAAATATTAAACCATTTTCTTCCATAATTTTTATTTTTGCCATGTTAAAGGAGTCCAAACAACCATTAGTTAAGATTATTAGGAACATTAAGATGGACAAATTACTAGTTAGTAAATTCTTATTTGTTACTTTTTAAAAATTGTGCAAGATATAATTAATTATAGGAATAAACTTTAAATTTGTCACCTCACTATTATAAAATAATTCTTTAATTACTATGAAAAACTTAATATTTTCAGAGCAATCCATACCCTTAGTTACAGAGTCAATATTACTTAATATTACTTAATAGGATTGCTTTATGTACATTTTTCCAATTTGCAGCGTATTTCAGGCTTAATCATAAACTTGTTATATTAAGAATAATAGCATCTGCATAAAGTTCAAAATTAGGAAAAGCAATTCCTCCTTCAGTCCAGTTTTTATAGTGCCAGTCATATTTAATTCTCGGTTTTTGGGGCTGCCATAGAAATTTAATTAATAAAGAATTTAAATATTTTAGTTGCTTCCTAGAAGGAGGAGCTACCAGCTTTGGAAGAAAAAATAGAATTTTTGGTAATAAAATCATCTTTATCAGGGATAATCTTTCTTCCATGGTAAGGAGCATTTTATTCCATTTAATAATATGCTCTCTAATTTGCTACAACAAAATTTTACAATTTGTTTTTATAGTGTCTTTCCATTTAGGATGAATATAAATCCCTAGATATTTCAATTTGTCATTAGTCCAATTAAAATGAATATGATTAGATAAGGTGTTACTTAATTTTTTATTTATAAGAATAGTTTCTGTTTTATTATGATTAAATCTAAGGCTTGAGATCTCTTCGAAGAGTTTTAATGATCTAATAACATGGTCAATAGATAAATAAATATTGCTAATTGTTAATAAGATGTCGTCAGCAAAAAGTAGAATTTTAGAGGAATAGTTTGCATCCACTTCAAAACTTCTTATATTAACATTTTTTCTTATAAAGTTGGCAAAGGGTTCCATTGATAATGCAAATAATAAAGAAGACAAAGGGCAACCTTGTCTGGTGCCAGATAAAAAGGCACCAATTTTAATATAAGCTATAGAACTTTTGTATAGTTTTTTTAATAAATCTATAAAATCAGAAGAAAAAATAAATTCTTCTAGTACCATGTATAAATATGTCCAATTAATAGAATCAAATGCTTTATCTAGGTCTAGACTAATGACTGAAAGTTCTTTTTTTATTATTTGCAAAATCTATTAATGTTAGAAGTCTACAAATATTATCATGAACTTTTCTGTTTAATATAAAACCTGCCTGATCATTGTTTATTAAATTCGGCATTATTTGTTTTAGTCTATTAGCTAATATAGAAGTGAATATTTTATAATCAATATTTAACAAGGAAATGGATGATATGAGGAAACAAGTTTCGAATCTTTATCCTGCTTTAGAATGGGAGAGATTAATGAGTATTTCCATGAAGGAAAAAGTTTACCACATGTTCAAAATTCTTCAAGTGCTATTACTAATATTTTCAAAATATTATCAGGGAAGATTTTATATAATTCACCTATTATACCATCAAGACTAGGGGCTTTATTATTTTTAAGGTTTTGTATTCTATCTTTAACTTCTATTAATGATATTGATATAAGTAATCTATTGTTTTGTTCCTTAGAAAGTTTGTTATTGATATTATTTCTTAGAAATTCTACTTTTGAATTATTCTTAGTTTGTTTGTGTCTTTTGGCTTTTCCCGGTTAGGGGTCGCCACAGCGGAACTCCGGTCTGCTAATGATTGGCAGTAGATTTTTACGTGCTGGCTTGCTGGGCCTAACACACAACCTTCACCGAAGGAATGCCCATTCATGCATGTCACCACTCAGAAGACGCTCTAACTGAGAATCGAATGGGCAACGTCTAACTGTGAGGCAACAATGCTACCGCAGCACCACCACCGCAGCATTTTGAATTATTCTTAGTAAAGTTTAGATTTGTTTTATTCATGGATTCATGATAGGAATGAAAAATCTGTAAAATTTCTTTTAGATCTGAAAAGTGTTTTGATTTGTGTTTAGAGGTATCTATAATCTCTGTTATATGTCTATTTTTAGTCAAATGTTTTGCTTTAATTGCTAATCTGTGCATATGTTTGGGGTTGGAGGAATATGTTTGCAATTTTAATCTCTCTAAATTAATTGCTACTTTATGACTAAAGATTTCCAAATAGTCAGTATTTAGTTGTTTTAATTCCAAATTAGAGCCCATATCTTTAGGGTGTAGTTTATTTTTTAAAGTGTCAATTTTCAATTGTATGCTGGATAATTCTTTGCCCCATTTTTTCCTCTTATGTAAATACCAGGTTTTTATTTTCCTGTATAGATAAGACTTTAAAGAGTCACAAATAAATATTTTATTTGTATTAATATTATTATTAATTTCAAGGAAATAATTCAATTAATTTATACACCATTCCTTAAATTCCTTTATCTTAATAATATAAGCTGATAGTCTCTGCCAATGAATAAGATCATTTGGTTTAATATTAATTTTAAATATTATGGCATTGTGGTCCGACAGAGGGCAGAAATTGATGAAAACATCATGTGTCTTAGGTATTAAGTTATCAGATATAAACACTTTATCAGTGGTTGCCTGAGTGCCATATCTGTAAGAGAAGTGTGTAAAATTAAAAGAACTCTGTCACATATATAGCTTTAAGATTATATAACGAGACAAAACTAATCAATTTTCTAGCTGGGGCTTGTATCCTAACATTACTACTTTTAGTAGTATCTTTAACTGATAAGATACAATTAAAATCACCTGCCATGATGGTATCTCCTTTGGATTTTGCTGATATTATTTCCAAGTATTTATTTGCCGATTTAGCACCAATACCAGGTAACCAATAAACATTTTCTAATGTGAAATATTTCTTATTTAATTCCAATACTACTAAGCATAACATGCCATTTTTATCAGCGAAAGTATCAATTATTTTAGGAATTGGTAAAGATTTCTTCCACAAAATCATTGTTCCTCTTCTCTTAGTTTGGAAATGAGATTCGGCTAGAATATTATATCCATTAAAATTTATTCTGCCTAAGTCTTTCTGAATAATATGTATTTCTTGCATAAATACAATATCAGCTTTATTAGAAGCCAGATACTTAGCTAATCTTCCTCTCTTAGTAGGGTTGTTAAGACCATTTACAATTCAAAGATAAACATTTAAACACAGACTTTAAGTTATACTTTTGACAAATATATACTATTTTGGACTTAAACAGTAAATAAAATTCAGAGAACATAAAAACATAACTATATACAGAACTAACCATGAAACATCTAGTTCCTGGATTGATGAATAAATCATCAATACCACCCGCTATCATCCTTAGTGCATAAGACTACTATTTGCCAATGCAGCTACCTAATATATTATTAAATCAACAAACTAGGAACTTATTAACTCTCCAAGATGTATAAATGTTACTGTGAGTCTATTAAATAATTAAATTATGACCACAACCTTAGAGTTCAAACATTTCTATAAATAGAGTACTTGTACAAATAAAATAAAATAAAATAAAAATAATTTAAAAGTTAAAAGTTAATAAATAAATAGATAGGAATAATTATACCAGAAAAGTTATGGGTTATATTTCTAAAATATATTAATAATAAAATATTTTTAAGAATTCTTTTATCTTATAATTTTTCTTCTTTTTCATCTTTTCGTTATATTTCAAATCTATTATAAAAACATAATTTAGATATTATCTTACCTACTTCTAAAATTATATAGGAGATAACTATTATATAATCTATAGATCTATTTTCTTTTCTTCTAATCTTTTCTTCAAGTTATGCTCAAAGCTTATCAAAACATTTCCTTATCATAAGCATCTCTTGGGCAGCTGAAGTATTGTGTTAGACTCCTGTAAGATGGGCGGAGTATCAACTACCATAGGTATTGTAATTTTCAAATTAATAAGAAAACTTCTCAGAGCATATATTTTGATATGTTTTATCTCTCCATATGTCAAGACTAAAATAATACAAACATTTAGCTATCACACTGCATTAAATCATAACTTACCTAACTAAGAATCCAAACTATATGTATATATATATATATATATATATATATATATATATATATATATATATGCATAAAAACCTGTCGTGAAATATAAAATTATAGATAGATAGTCTAGATATAAATGAACACCAAAATAATCAGATATCTTAACAAGAGAGAGAAAGGCATCTAGAGAACCAATGGAGTTCAAAAATTTGCTTATGACAAAAATTGTAATAACAATGTGTTCTAGATAAACTAACATATTAATATTTAGCCCACAAACTCATTGCTTTCCTGCATAGCACATATAATCACCTGTTTTTAATCATAACTTCTTCATATTAGAAAGATCCCTAGAATAGAAAGATAGATGTGGTTTAGTGAAACTTGCAGTTATACAAAGCTGACAAAATTGATATAACAATTACTTTCCAGCGACAGGAAGATTACAATTTTAAATAATGAACATTAATATTGACTCCATAGATGTTTTGATAAAAAATGTTGTAAAATGAAGTCACTGTGATCTAACATTCTAAAGCATTACACTTTTAGATATCACACTGTTAATGTATTTTCTCGGATTATCTTTTTGACATAAACAGTTACAAAATGAATCAGCCGGTGTTTTCGCTATGTCCCTTTGCAGCTGCTGCCATCTAGTGTTCAAAAGTGCGCTACTGTAGAGGATATGCTTCCTGAAATATTGTTACATAGAAAAGCAACATAAACATAAATTAATTGTGAATAAGCACCTTTATAAGTATTTATGTCTTAGAATATTATTCATTCACACTATTAGTATACCTAAACAATACCATAAGAGTCACAGAATGAATCGTAGCCAGTGTGCTGAAATCCAAAGTGAACCAGCACATTTACCAACTATAGAGTGGTGTAATAACCTCAAGAATGAGCAGACATAAAGAATAGAAAAAAATATAACACTCCATTTCTGTACCCATTTATATAATTATTTACATTAAACCCATTCAGCAAGTATATTATATGAGACAACATCTGCACCATGCAAATCATTTGACAATGTGAACATATACCAATATTCAAGTATCTCACACATACGCAGACACACACACACACACACACACACACACACACACACACACACACACACACACACACACACACACACACACACACACACACACACACACTCAGGGTACTCTGCATATATGGTATGCCTTTAAGAAATATTTGGTACTTATGCATTATCGCAACCACTTTTGTTCCGTTGTGTAAATCATTATGTTTTAGTGACAGGTCCATATGTTTAACTATAGTGGGGCGTCTAAATTTCTAAATACATTAGTATTAGCTTTCTGGTGAGACTGAACCACGAAGAAGAAAAGGAAGCAGGACTTTTGGCAAATGACTGCAAGAGGGACTCCATTTGTCATAGATCACGTTTTTCCACAAATAATGTCAAACAAACAAATGACAGCATCAAACCATGTGCTAAATATTAAACTGAACCGTAAAGCAGGGGGGACTGCGATCCTCCAATATGTTTGAAAGAGAATTTTGAAAATGGATATTTAGTCTTGCATCACATTACACTTTTGTTAAATATAAGTTTATCTTTACAGTATTCATGCGAAAATTTCACACACTGCTCCTAAACTGACCAGAATAGTGAAACCACAGCTTTCCCACTTTGTGGCCATGCAATAGTATTTTATGTCTGTGAATCATTCTTTTACCTTTTCCTGGAGGAAAACGAGGGCCCGAAACACTTCTAAATGCTAATCATATTCCCTCCCAATGACCAAAACAGTTAACGAGACTCCCAGAAATGGCATACACCACAAGCTGATACAATCCAAAAACAAGTGTGAAACCGTGGTTCTCAATGGTGACTCACAACATGGCAGAAAGCATGACTAACATATCCTTTACTATCAAGACACCAACAGCTGATACCAGGGTGGTACTTCATGTAATTTTTAAGGTCTGCCACTTCTGAAACCCACACACACCTTCCGGACATTGCCAGCAACTATCATCAGCCGGTTGAAATGATTCAGGCAGCCATCTGTATGTGCCTTTCGCAACCGTGAAAATCTGGCTGCAACAATACGCAAGTACCAAATAGTTTCTGCAGAAATGTAATGCTTACCACACCATTTTTCATGTTTAACTTATTAACTTTAGAAGTTATTTTACAAAACAATTTGTGCTTATTCATATTAATTACTAAATATATACTGACATTAAATGTTCCATTGTTCTGCTTTTTGACCATCTGGCACATTCTGGATTCAAGAATATGCGACAGGAATTCAAAGGTCAAGAAAAGGTTTCATTAAAATACATATTCGAGCATCTTGTTGTTATATGGTGAGAGTATCACTGAGAATTCTCGTGAAAACATTCTTTTGCCTCTTGAAATTTGGCAGTTAAAAGCTTGATCTGTGAGATCAGATGAATGTTATGCTAAAGGTTCATGAGATACTCGTGAGGGAGACCAAGCAAAAAAGAGAACAAAACAAGAGATGTTAAACAATGCTCGTATATTTGATAAGAGGAATCAACTTTTCTCTCTAAATCACAGATTTCCATATTTATAAGCTTCACCAAATCATCAACTTAAAACCAAGTGCATAAAACTCAACTCTTTTGAAAATAGACATCCCAAAGGTTTCAAAGAAAAACTAGTCATTAACAGCATATGCATCTGCACATCACATCTATCAGCGACGCAAAGTTCCCAAATATACATGAAACCATCCCAGCACAGCAGGAAGCGTTCCCAGTAAAGACACATGTGCTCTAACATGTCCATAAATCATTACAAATAATATTTAATGTATCAAACACAAACTTTACTAACCTTTACCATTTTAGGTCTAAAAAGACTTAATCACAACTTATCATATAACAAGAATGCACATAACGGACAGAAAAGGAACTGTGTTATCTCATATAACGCACTGACGAGAAGGACTCCCGATTCTCTTGACTGAGCTTCCACCACAGACAAAACTAATAAGCATTCATGTAAATCAAATAATCAAAGGTTTTCTTTGTAGCTATTTTTAATATGTAATGTACTAGGATTAAAATATTTAATTTAATAAATAATTAAAAAAAATAAAAAAAAAATAATAAAAGTTATAATGACTTTACCTTAAAGTATTTATTTTTCCCAGAAGAGGGTAATATGCAGCAAAAAAAGGGAATATTCCTATGGTTGAAGGAATTAGAAAAGTTTTTCATTTATATTATTTCCCTTTGAGCTTCTTACTTATTTTATCATTCGAAGACATTTTACCAGTTGTTGCCTGCCTTTTTAAGCTAGGTAAGGAGATGTCCATATATTCAACATTTTCCAGTATCTTATTCTTTTTCACATGTTCAGAGGCATCTTCGAGGTTATTAAATATTTTTGTTCCTTCAGAAAGATGAATCTTGATTCTGGCAGGAAAAATGATTTGTGCTTTAATTTCTGCTTTCTTCAAACTTTTAATGAGAGGAATGGAGGCTTTTCTTTTGGTTATTATAGTAGAGGTATAGTCATTGTCAAATCTTATGTTTTGACCATTTATTTGTATAGGATTGCCTGACCAAGCTGATCTCAGAATTAAGTCCTTGTCCTGGGATGATAAAAATTTGAAGATGATGGATCTTGAAGCATTAGTAGTTTTTGACAATGACATATTTGAGAGAGACCGATGAGCTCTCTTTATCCCAAAAGAAAGAGTTTCAGGCAGGTTTAGAGTTTTGGGTAACCAGTCATTTAAAAATTGTATTATGTTGTTTCCTTCCATTTTTTTCTGGTACACCATATATTCTAATATTATTTCTTCATGATCTTGACTCTAAATCTTCCAACTTGTCTGAAAGTAGGGTGTATTGTTTCAATAAGAAGTCAATTTGGTTATCATTTTTATGTTGTCTTCCATCTATTTCATTTAGAGATTCTTCAATTTCTACTATCTGATCTGTGTGTCTTGTAATTATCTCTTTCAGCTCATCAATCTGTTTTTTATTTTCTTTCTTCATGTTTTCCATTATTTTTTATAAATTGTCCATTTTCATGGAAAGATCTTGAATACTAGAAATTATTGTTTGTAGTTCTTTCTTCATTGAACTTTCCTGGAGAGAAGCTTTTGAATGCCTCATGACTGACAGTGTCTGTTGTAATCAGCAGCAGTAATTCAGACAAGAAAAAACTCACTTTCTGTTCAGCAAAATTGAATTATTTGTGGAAAAAAATAAACCACAATATCCAAAAATATAAGTGAGAGAAGAATTAAATGTTTTGAAAATAATATTAAGAAAAAATCCTGTCAGAAAAAACTTCTATTAGGCAGAGCATCTAAAATGCGCTGTTATCTCTTTGGCATCTTGGCCATGCCCCCAGTGTTTAGAATATTTGAAGGATAGAGTTCCATGCTTTAGTGATGTGATTTGAGTAAAGAGAGTCTCAAAAGCTGTTGGTAAATTTTGTAACTGTTAACAGTAGTTTGTTGGAGAATCTTAGGGTCCTATTGTTGAGGTGGATTTGTATTAGGTTGTGTATGGCTGGACATTTGTCAGGTTGGCATACTATAGACTGGGTTACGGTTAGCTGGTTTAAGGATAAGAGGCTAAGTAATTTTAGCCATTTGAGTTGTTTTAGAGCAAGGCAGTGATGGGTTCTGTGGGGTAGGTTGGTGGCAAATCTGGCTATCTTGTGGTAGCATGTTTCAAGTTTGCTTAAGTCGGTTTTCCTTAGATTTTTGAGTATAGGGGAGGCATACAATAAGATGGATAGTAGGTGGGCCTTGGTGATTGCTTGTCTGGCAGAGTTGGTTAGATAAGCCATAATCCTGTAAAGATAACCTCATTTAATGCAGGCCTTTTTAATTGCAGGTGATATGTGCTTGTCAAATTTTAAATTATCAATAGTGACACCTAGTAGCTTAGTTTCAGAGACTGGTTCAATTAGTGTGTGGTTGGATGAGGTGATTTTAAAGTCCTGGTTAAGGTTATTCGTTTTGTGACTGTTGTTGGGGAATAGCATTAGCTTGGTTTTGTTGGGGTTTAGGATGAGCTGATATTTGTTTAGGAAAGATTCGATGGCCATGAAAGATTTTTGGGTAATGTCTTGTAGCTGTGGCAAGGAAGGTGCAGAGCAGATGACAGTGGAGTTGTCTGCATATTGTATGATGGTAGCATGGTTAGTTGCAGTGTGGAGCTTATTGGTGAGGGCTGAGAGCAGCAGTGCACCAAGTATTGACCCTTGTCGAACACCACATGAAGCATTGAAGAGATATCATTTTGCCACTTGAAGGCTTGTTGGTGATCTGAAAGGTAATTTTTATAACCATGTGAGGGTATTTTTAGATATGTCAAAGGATGCCAGCTCTTGTAGGAGCTGTTTGTGGGACACTGTGTCAAATGCCTTTGACATACCTAGAAATATCGAGGAGACCATTTGGCCATTGTTTTTTGGTTGATTTACTGTATTGGTGAAGTTTAGTAGGGCATTGGTGGCACTGCGGCCTGGCTGAAATCTGTGTTGTGAGTTGGCAAGGAGCTTATTAGTTAATAGATGGTCTATTAGCTGTAAGTGGATCCATTTTTCTAAAGTTCTGAAAGAAGAGATAGTATGGATATTGGTCTATATTTGAAGGGGGAGCCCCCTTTGTGGAGAGGAATTGCATAGGAGATTTTTCAAATTTTAGGTATGTGCTGTTCTGAGATGGATCTATTAATCAAAACTGATACTGGGTAACAGATGACACTGGCTACTAGTTTGAGGTATTCATTTGGTAGTTTGTCAGCAGCAAGAGTTGTAGATTTTGCTCAATAATTTCCTTATTTTGCCTATTTGGATGGGCTTGAAGGAGAGTGAGGTAGGGGTGTCTTTGGTTACAGGTTGAGCAATTTGTAGGGAACTGTTTTTGTTTTTTATGAGTGAGAGTATAGAGTTTATGAAAAAGGAGTTAAACTGGGATGCTATACTCTCTTCTAAGTTATGGATATTTAGAGATGGGGTGGAAGTATGGCCTGGATGTATAAGTTATTTGATAGTACCCCAAAATTTTTGTGGGTTATTTTGATGTATGTTTTGTATTCTTGAGTTGTACTGTTTTTTTAATAATTTTGATTTTTTTTTAATATTTCTCAGGTGACAGTAGCTATTAAGGGTGCATTTGGTTTTGTTGGCCTGATGTTGGTACCAGAGTCTTTCCTCTTTGCTTTAGTAGTTGTCTGGTTTCCTTTGTGAGCCATGGACAGTAATTTGTTTTAGATCTAACTTGTCTGGTATGAGTCAGGGTATTTAGTATATCATGAAATTTATTGTTCAAGTATTGGACTGTTGCGTCTAATAGGAAGCATTTGAATGAATGAGAGGAAACAATGAATGGGGGCAAGAAAGAATGAGGGGAAGGAACAATGAATGAGGGGAAGCAATGAACAAGAGGAAACAATGTAAGAGGGGAAAGAATAAATGAGAGGAAACAATGAGTGAGGGGATGAAACAATGAATGAGGGGAAGCAATGAAAGAGCAGAAACATTGAATGACAGGAAACAATGAATGAGGGGAAACTATGAATGAGGGCAGGAAATAATGAATGAAGGGAAACAATGAATGAGAGGAAACGATGAACGGGGAAAGAATGAATAAGTGGAAACAATGAATGAGGGCATGAAACAATGAATGAGGGAAAACAATGAATGAGAGGAAACAATGAATAAGAGGAAACAATGAATGGGGAAAGAATGAATGAGGGGGAACAATGACTGGGGGAACATGAATGAGGGGATGAAACAATGAATGAGGGGTGGCAATGAATTAGATGAAACAATGCAATAGGGGAAACAATGAGTAAGAGAAAGCAATGAAAGAGGGGAAACAATGAATGAGAGGGAAACTATGAATGACAGGAAACAATGAATGAGAAGAAATAATGCATCAGAGGAAACAATGAATGTGTGGAAGCAATGAATCTCAGGAAGCAATGAATGGAGGGAGGAAACAATTAATGAAGGGAATAAGGGGAACAATGAATGAGGTAAAGCAATGAATGAGAAGAAGCAGTGAATGAGGGGAAACAATTAATGAGTGGAAACAATGAATGAGGGGAAACAATGAATCAGAGGAAACAATGAATGAGGGGAAATAATGAATGAGAGGAAACAATGAATGAGTAGAAGTAATGAATGAGAGGAAGCAATGAATAAGAGGAAGCAATGGATGAGAGGGAAAAAATGAAAGAGGCAAAACAATGAATGAAGGGAAAGAATGAATGAGAGGAAACAATGAATGATGGTGAGGAAACAATGAAAGAGCAGGAAACAATGAATGAGGGGGAAACAATGAATGAGAGTAAAAAAAGAATTAGGGAAAACAATGAATGAGAGGGAACAATGAATTGGGGAAATAATACATGAGAGGGAATGATGAATGAAGGGAAACAATGAATTAAAGGAAATGAATAAGAGGAAATGATAAATGAGGAGGAAACAATGAATGACAGGAGGAAGCAATAAATGAGAGGAAACAATGTATGAGAGAAAACAATGAATGACGGGAACAATAAATGAGAGGAAACAATGAATTAAAGGGAACAATGGATGAGAGGAACCAATGAATGACAGGAAATAATGAATGAGGGGAAACAATGAATGAGGAGAACAATGAATGAGGGGATGAAACAATGGATGCTTGGAAACAATGAATGAGGGGAGGAAACCATGAATGAGAGGGAACAATGCAAGAGGGGAAACAACGAGTAAGTGGAAAGAATGAGTTAGGGGAGGAAACAGTGACTGAGGGGAAACAAATTAAAGGAAACAATGAATGAGGTTAAAAAATGAATGTGAGGAAATGAATGACGGGAAACAATGAATGAGCAGAAACAATGGATTAAAGCAAACAATGAATGAGAGGAAACGATGAATGAGGGGAAATAATGAATGAGGGGAAACAATGAATGATAGAAAATGATGACTGAGGAAAAACAATGAATGAGGGAAAGCAATAAATGAGGGAAAACAATGAATGTGGGTGAAATGAATGAACGGGAAACAATGAATGAAACCATGAATGAGAGGAAGCAATGAATGACAGTGCTCTTGGTAAGCCTAACAGTTACCATACAAGTGCGGCAATCTACCAAACAAAAAAATAGTCTTGTTAAGTAAACCGGGCATAATTGAACTAGACCACAGGACTTTTCACAATGTCCCCAAAAACAAAACCTTGACAAATGATTGGACTAGTAGTAATGTATGCAAAATAAATTCCATGATTATTTACCCAGACTGGGCTTAAGTCATCAACAGAGTCATGTCAAACAAGGCAGACTTTGCAGACAGATCAAACTCATGTTCACAACCAATCTATTTCATTTTACAGGTTAGCATCCTGTCCAGACTATCTTGGGTGGATGTGAGATACTGATAATCAATGACATTCCATAGGCAGACAAGTACCCAAATGATAGATTTTTTTAAATTGCTATTTGAGACTGCAAAGTTCAAAGTTTGCATCAGGTCTTGATCATTCTCTGCACTGGTGTGAATCAGCAAAAGTACATTAATAATGATGTAAGTTAGACACTATGTGACCTGGTTTAAATCTTTTTTGTGTTAAATGTTTTGTAGCATAAGAATGCAGTTATCAAAAGTACAAAATGTATTTTTAAATGTGCATGCGTGCTAAAATGAAATTTTACTTCTACCAAAAAAAATAGTGTATACAGATTATTTCCAATGCAATAAAAAATGTGCCATGTCTATATTTCTTAGAGAATACAATTCTTTTTCAAAGGAGGGTGAAATGTAGTGAAGCTTGGTCATCATGCTAGTCTGTGCAAATAGTAGTAGTCATCTGATCAAAACTGTCAAGCATCATAAGATTTGGTTAGAAAATGAAATTAATACCAACATGAAATGTACTGACATTTCAGATTAAGAAGCTAAGACAAAGAAATGAAAAGCACATTGTGTGACTCACAAGCCATTTGACCCATGAAGCTCCTTTACCCAATTACAATCACACCAGGTACCGGGTTTTAGATTTTACATTGCAAACATAAGATTTAAAAAAATAATTACTACTTTTCACTGCATGCTTTGAAAAGAATTATTAAATCACATTATGATAGCACCATTAGATTAAATTAGCTACACGTCTGACCATACCTCTCAACCTGAAAACATCAAAAATCTGGACAAGGCCCATGAAAAATAGGTACAAATCTGTATGCTGATTAACATCTAATTTGCATACATAATTACATAACCCCACCCGCTCTAACGGAATTGTGGGATACCAACTTTCAAACGCAAACTGAAGAACAGACAACCAAAATATGGCACCAGAGTCCCCTTGCAATTCCAATGTCCCATTACCTGGGTATTTTGCCCCATTTACCATAAACACTAATGTGTGCATACTGCTTTACTTCTACAATGATTATATGGATTTTATTTTTACATTTTGCAGTACAACAATGCACAAACACTAACAGACATCTGCTAAACAAAGCAATACTGTCTCACAATGAAGATAGACTTGGTATTAAAACTTCTCTGCCCTTGACTCACATTCATTGAAACAGCATTGAAACCACACCACATCCAAAGAAAATGCATCTGGCCAGTGGTGGATAAAGATTACTTTTGGGCTCTTTTCAAATCAGTGGCCCCTTGCACACAAAACAAGAAACATACATGTGTTCTTTTCTTTTATACACCTTTGACTTTATTAAGTTATATTCCTTGTATAATACAGCACACTTGTTAGACAGAGCGCATTTTAAATGTATTGTTTGAACACTTTTCCAGTAGGTTGTACTGTAGGCAATGAAACAAAATGCATGAACCAATAATAACAAAACTGCCCAATTCAGAACACTTCCATCATAAAATTCTACTTCCATACCCACACTATAAATAGAATGAGAGTAGTGTAAGCCATAGACATCTTACACAGCTTCTCACACTTATTTTCAATTTCAGTTTTTTTTTTTGGGGGGGGCAAAAGGCCAAAAACCAGGGTCACATTTTAAACATTGCTTGTATAATTTTGGAAAGTTGCTAGAATAAAATATTGTGTTACCACCATGCATTTCACTGGTAAGTCCTGAACCCAGGACCCTATGCACTACAGTCAGAGTAGCATACCACTATGCCAAATCGGCAGTTTCCTGAAAAATAGGAAGACTGAAGCTTAATGGCTATCATTTAGTGAATTCAGTTCTCACTTCTCACCATAGCTTTCAACCTCTTAGCACAAAAAACCTGGACAAAGCCAATAATGGGAGAATACAAATTCAGTTCTCACTTCTCACTCCTCACTCACCATAGCTCTCAACCTCTTAGCACAAAAAACCTGGACAAACAAAGCCAATAATGGGTGAATACAAATTCTGTTCTCACTTCTCACCATAGCTTTCAACTCTTAATGCAAAAAATCTGGACAAAGCTCACAAGTGGTGGTGTTATTCAAATGAGCTAGAAGGAGAAAACGTTCTCACAATTGTATTTTAGAGTACTCAATCTCAAAAAATGAAGAAGCAGCAGTAAACAGAGAGATTTTTTTCATTCACTTAGGAAGCAGAATGTTATGAACTTTGCTTCCTATTAACATAAAAATATACTACTGCAGAAATGTCCATTTCAATCTTTCAGTACACATGATATGTCTTTTCTGAAGTAGTTAGTCCTAAGAAACATGGGAATTGTAGTGTAATTGCAAAAGTAGGAAGTTGTATCAAGCAGGCTAAATAAAGTTGTTATTAGGGTAGTTATTTAGTGATTATGTGCTTTACAGGATTCGTTTTAGTCAGACTTCAGTTTTTCTGGTTTAAAGCAGGTGACAGGTAGACATCTTATATGTCTCAAAGTGCAAAAATAAAGAAAGCATATGGACTACAATTTTAATGCCTTTATGTATTCAATGGTTTCGTCCCGTACAGAATATTGTCTTTTTATAGCACCATTAACTGTGTTTTTAGGGTCTAAAATGAGAATTATTCTGCATAACATATAGAATTTGACAGACGTGATTTTCAGTTGTGCATTAGTTGCATTCTTAACCTGTGAATTTTACCCCTTGAAAGAAATACTAGTCTCACCTTAAACACTTTCACTGTTAAAACTGTTCTCCTACCAAGTTCATCTTCAAGACAGATCATAACAGCAAGTTAATCAGAACATGCTTTGACTAGTTAGAGTCTCCAGTCATTAGCATGTTTTGGAGCTTAAGCAGAAATGGGAATACCTGCAGAAAACCCATAAACACAGACACACAGACACACAGACACACACACACACACACACACACACACACACACACACACACACACACACACACACACACACACACACACACACCTTGTTTCCTTACTTGCTGAGTCTGCTTCTTTGTTCCCCTGAACAAAAAGAGTGCCGTTCCGAACATAAATAATCCATTACGCTGCTGCCGTATGTTCTTGCTCTCATTTGAGCAGCCAGGCCAGCCAGAAATGATGTGTGCATGACGTGAGCTCCTTGAGCTCAATTCCGACTGGCTGGTAGCACTGACAGAGCTGACTTCATCGCGCACGTGATGATGTCAGCTCCAACAGGGCAAAAATCAAAATAATTTATAAAAGAAAAAAATCGGAAATGAAGGGGTGCCACTTGGGAATCGTGGCACCCCTTCATTTGGACCCCAAAACTCGGTAAAAAAACGAGTAATTTGGTATGGTTGGGAGGTATGCTTCTGACTTTCTGTACTACATATTTATGTATATATAGTATAGCTTGATAGAGATTTAGTGAATCGGATAAGAAATTCAAATAACTGGCATTATCATCTAGGCCACTCTGGCATTTGACATTTTTAATGCTGTTTTGCACTGAGTAAATGAATGTATCATCTACAAAATCAGTTTTCTGGTCAGAAAGATTTCTGTTCCAGTCACTGAGCATAGGTTACCCATAGCAACTGACTTTTATTAAGGAGAGCCTAAATGAAATATTAACATATTCCTAGATCTCAGAATAACATCAACATTAAAGGTAAACTAAGCCAACACAAAAATGAATAAGTGATTTAATAATCTAACTGAATGATATACTCGGTAACTTGTTCAATGAAAAGAAATAAAACCTACCACACCCTTCTCACTGTATGGTTAGTTAAGTTTAAAAAAAGTCTAGCACTCTCCTAAGGTAAATGCTTTTTAAAATTCCAGAACAGGAGTTGTTATGTAGAACTCTAGTTGTGATATTTCATGTGGCAGACATCACCTCCAGTGCTTTGATGTTGCACTTTCTGTGTAAAATATCTATTTATTTTTATCCAGGTGGAGTGGAATTGTGGAGCGTATACATTCATGCTGTAAATTATCTCTTGAGTGAGGTAATTCTTGTTCTTATGATGTCACAAAAAGAAAGTAATAGTCTTTACTACTTGAGACAGTAAAAATGTTTAAAGCACAAATACATTAATTTATGAAACAACCTAAGCATTGGTTCCACTGGGGAGTCAATTGTTAATACACAGTAACTGAAAGGCATAGAAAAAGAATAGACGAGGGGGGGCAGGAAATTGGGGAAGACAGGTAGGATATATCATTCATCCTGTTCTAGCAATGTTCACTTCCAAGAATACCTAAACTTCTTTACGCTGGTTTTGCATTACCCCAAAATAGACACTACACTCTCATCCAGTACCAGTGTTAGGAATTTTAAGGCATTGTAGCTAAGTTGGCCAGGTTCAGACTGCTTTGATTGTCCTCAGAACAATTCATAAAAAATATGCCACAGACATCTATAGAACACAGAAAATGAAAGAACACAGCTGGCTGATGTGGGCTATTTCAGATGCAAGGCTGGAAAGGTGATTCAAGAGCCCTATCTCTGTGACACATTATAATTCATATCTGTTCTCTGCCTGAATTGATGAGTACATTTTACATTTACATTGGATTTATAATCAGTTTTGACAGTGTGCCAAGGACTACTACCTATCAATGGAAAATAGCAGTCAGCTCTCTCTGAATTGTCAAGATGTACATAAAGCATTTAAGTTTGCTTAAGGTGCAAGCTGACCTGTTTCACTGTTACTCATTGTATGCCCTCTTCTAAAGGAATTGATTGAGTATGGCTCTGGGTTAGTAGAATGCCTTTAAGAAATAGCAATGTGGTGTCTGCATGCAGGAAGCAAATTGTATGGAAGGATCAATTTGTTCTTGTGAAGTATTAATAACTTAATGAATGGACTGATAATGGAATCCTGAAGGTATTCCAAAACTATTTCTCTGAAGTGGTGTATTCTTGAGGTAAGATTAAATAAGTAAGGAAGTGGGGGCTGCAGGGAGGTCTTGCCCCATACCTTCAAAAGCAGGCTACTAATTTTTTGGTTACTTTATTTATTTAATATTAGTATGCATCATGATTAATTTCTTAGTATATGAAGCTATTACTGGTGTGGTTCTATAATGGATCACTTCATTCCTATCTGATTGAGCTGGTTCATCATAAATGGTGATTTCTGGAGTTTACACATCCTCTTAGCAGTGTATCATACATTTATATCCCCATTCCTATGCTCCTCTTTGTGGGTTAGGAGGGGTTTATACTGCCATTGTAATAACAATAACATACAGCTTTATCTCTCCTTTCATCAGGCTTTAGTGTCAGTAGTAAATTTTTTGTTGGGATGATGTAGGCTGTATCTGTCAATGGATGGTCTGTAACTGACATTAGCTCAACACCTACAGAAAAATTGCCATGGCAATTCATGTCACACTTCAGGACTCTAATGCTCAAGCCTTTGCCCCCTACATATTATATCAAGGTGACAATCCATAATTTGTGTCAAAGGTGTGTTATCACAGGGTAATCCTTGAAGAAACACTGGTACATAAGGACCAGCTGACCGCTGCTAATAAGTCCTTTAGAAGTAGTGAGGACTTTCTCACCTGTACATCTCTTATGCACCACTTCACGTTTTCATGGTTGAGACATAAGTTGGACAAAGTATGAGTGGAAGACATTCAAACTTTGGTATACTGGCCAGTTGTATGATACCCTTAGCAGGACACTTCCCATATGTAGTGAATACTGCAACTGTGATCAATGAAGGGCAACTTCACTTTCACCTCTACCACTTAATCATATAATGCAGTGATATGGCAAACTCTCCATACTCGGAGGCACCCAGTGGCTATTCCTTCCTCACATTTACTTTTAAATCTTCTCATCCACATGGTTTTATTTATTATTACTTATGTCTATCTCCATTTACGCTATGAAGAATTTGAAATGGTACTGCTACAGCTTCAGAATCAAATGCATTCTATAATTCACTGAATACCAAACATAAGATTTTGCAGGTGAGACACGCACTGTGGTTAAAGGTGATTCACTTTCTTGTGCGTGTGTGTGTGTGTGTGTGTGTGTGTGTGTGTGTGTGTGTGTGTGTGTGTGTGTGTGTGTGTGTGCGCACGCGCGCATGTGTGTGTGTGCATGTCAGTGTGGGCTTTTTTTCATTAGTTTATGAAAATAATCCTTATATGATATATGATCATCAACTTATTTAGGCAAATATTTTGTATAATGGTACTCCTTGTGATGTTGCCTCTCTGGGCCAGTAATCAAGGGACCTGAATTCTCATCACTGACACAGGGAGAGGGACATTCACTTGGGGCAAAAATGGATAAACCCAGTATTTTCAGATGCAGCCTTCTGCATTAAGCACAATTTCCCTTAGTGCACAGGAAACACACTCAGTCTGGCGTCTGGAGTTCTCTGTCTCCCTCCAAGTCCACAGCTACAGAGTTGAGACCTCAGCCGAGTGTCCAGGCCAAGTTCTCCACCACTCTCCCTGTGAAACCAGTGCTTCATGCCCCTGCTCCAAGCAGCTGACACACACACACACACACACACACACACACACACACACACACACACACACACACACTGGGAAAGGCTGGCACAGATTTACTAGCTATACCCCCTTCTACCCAGACTATAATGTAGTTACACCACCACCAGACACCCCAAAGTCAGCTAATGTAAGGCTCTGAAATTAATATTTATACATGGTAATGTTGACCAAACAGCAAGGCTTTCAGGAGCAGCCAAAGTTGTCATCAAATATATATAGTTACTGTCAGAGATTAAAATATTGTCTAAAAGACCAGCCACAATGAAAGTTTAAATGCATTTAATAATAAATAAGAAAAGAACAGGAAAATACTAAATATCTATTTACAATAAACACCAGAGTTTCAATCACAGGAAATATTAAAATAGCACAAATGAATAGATTCAAACAGATGCATAAAAACAGTACTTAACTAATCTCACTATATTTTTCTGACTTATTTAAAGAGTTACATTTCCATGGTTATTTACTAGAGCAAGACAAAATGAAGTTGGTGAGAGATCCTTCTTTGTCGGCTTGCTAAAACAGAGTGCAATGAAACTTCAGTCTCACCTAGTATTAAAATATAATTTTTAGTGATGATTACAGAATGACATCACATACATTTGGTCATCTCACTTCTGATTCCAATGCTACCCCCTTAGTTAGAAACTGTCAGGATTTAGCACATATGTGTCAATAATGCACACACACACACACAGAGCCTTGCTAAGATCTGCTGTAGCTCCTAGAAGTCATAAAGCAATTTCAAACCTCCATCCTTCCAGAGTAGCAACTAGTTTACTCCAAAGACAATGTAGAAAGCTTCCTAGTATAGACTTTTTGTCTCTGGCTTCATTGAGAACTGTAAGATACAATTTTATGGCCTAAGCCAAGTAATTTAATTTCAAACTATTTTCAAAGTTAATCAAACACAAAACGATGATACCAGGGAGTAAATGCTCCTTACCAAAAAAAAAGCAGCAAAATTTTAAAGCAAAGTAAAGATGGTAAAGGAACAAACAAAGGCTGCAAATACTCAACAGCATATAAATTCCTTCCACACAAGTATCAAAGACAGGAACAGTCCAAACTGGAATAAAAACTCAGTTTATTCGTGCACTGGTAAGTGCTTTCACCCCTTCAGGCTTCCTCAGACCATTAAAACTTGTAAGACAAGAACAATTCTACTTTTATACTTTCATAGTATACCAATTAAACAACCGATTAATCCAACCTGTAGCTAATTCATTCAATTTTATTAAAGTGGTAATCTCACTAAAAGAATCTCACAGTGAAAGACTAAAAATATAACCTACTACTTACACATATATGATATTTTAAAAACATAAAATACATTAACTACATAGTTTAAAAATAATTATTCAAGATAAATTTGTAGAACATAACTAAAACCCAAACATACAATGGAACTGTGCTCTTTCAAGGCATAGAGTAACACAAGAAATGCTCATAAAAATATGTTCTATAATGAGGAATATATAATGCATGCAAACAGACTACACACATTAATTCTCATGCTGAAAAATGATATGCATATGTCGGCACAGATGCATTACTCTATTAATTACTTGGCTATAAGCCTACATGCTTTTAATAAGGGTTTCAGGGGGTACCTTATCATTCAGGCCAGGGATTTTGTTGGCCCTAAGTCTAATAATCCACTTAAGCTCACATCTCTCAGTGAAGTTTCTAAGTTCCCTCCTCGACTACTGGGACTAATAGTCTGGATCACCATAAACTTAAAACTATGCTGGTGGCCACACTCTTGGACATGTTTGGAAAGTGCATTGGTATCTGTGACTATACGAATTTGATAGACATGTTCTCTTATCCTGTCCCTTAACTTTCTGTCAGTCTTCCCAATGTAATATGCAGAGCACATTATACAGCTTGCCAAATAGACATGTTCTGTCAAACAATCTGCGCTATTGCACCTATTCCCATATTCCATACACAGGATACCAATGAGATCAAAGACATCATTGTTAAGAACTGGGGTGTATTGACAGTGGATCCAACCATTAAGGAGCTGGTAGGTGACCATCCTACTTTCATGTATAAAAATAAGAACAATTTAAAGAGACTTTTATGCTACTTGAGAGCTAGCAGTGGACTTGGTGCCATTGATTCACAGTGTATCAGTCTGTGTGGTAGATGCAATTTTTTTGATTACATCTATGACAGCGTGATGTTTATACATCCAGCCACGAAGCATGAGTTCAAATTTAGAGTTCGTGCAGATTGTTTGACAGAACATGTTGTCTATTTGGCAAGCTGTATAATGTAAAATACTCGCGCTCTCTCTCTCTCTCTCTCTATCTATATATATATATATATATATATATATATATATATATATATATATATATATATATATATGGGTTCCGGATGTTTGCTCGAATGAGCAAACGACTGAAACCCAAACAGCCGGACATATTTATGTGAAACTGCTTTTAACCGAAGAAGCACTTTCGCGTAAGTATGCCTGTTGCCGAGGCTGTACTACAGTGTGGGTAAGAGAAATTTCCCTTTTCCCCACTGTAGTGCAGTCTCGGAGAGAGAATATTAAAGTAGGGGGGTGTGGGGGCACAGCCCCCCACAAGGTGGGTGCAGGGGGGCAAAGCACCGCTGCTAAAATGTTAATGTAGTGGGGGTTTTTTAACACGCTTTAATGAAGGCGCTTTTCCGATAAAAGTGCTTTCATTAAAGTGTGTTCGGTTACTATGGATTCGGACGTTTGCTCATTCGAGCAAACATCCTAGATCTATATATATATATATATATATATATATATATATATATATATATATATATATATATATACACACACATATATGTATACAGTGGATATAAAAAGTTTACACACCCCTGTTAAAATGCCAGGTTTTTTGTGATATAAAAAAATGGGACCACAATAAATCATTTCAAAACTTTTCCCACCTTTAATGTGACCTATAACCTATACAATTCAATTGAAAAACAAACAAATCTGTTAGGGGAAAATATAAAAAATAAAAAATGTACAATAAGCTGATTGTATAAGTGTGCACACCCTTAAACTAATACTTTGTTGAAGCACCTTTTAATTTAATTACAGCATTCAGTCTTCTCGGGTAGGAATCTATCAGCATGGCACATCTTGACTTGGCAATATTTGCCCACTCTTCCTTGCAAAAGCACTCCAAATCTGTCAGACTGTGATGGCATCTCTTGTGCACAGCTCTCTTCAGGTCACCCCACAGATTTTCTATTGGATTTAGGTCTGGGCTCTGGCTGAGCCACTCCAAAACTTTAAATTTCTTCTGGTGAAGCCATTTTTCATTGATTTGGATGTATGCTTTGGGTCATTGTAATGCTGAAAGGTGAAATTCCTCTTCATCTTCAGCTTTCTAGCAGACGCCTGAAGATTTTGGGCCAAAACTGAGTGATATTTGGAACTGTTCATAGTTCCATCCACCTTGACTAAAGACCCAATTCCGGCTGGAAAAAAAGCAACCCTAAAGCATGATACTGCCACCACCATGCTACACCATGGGGATGGTGTTTTTTTTTGGTGATGCAAAGTGTTGTTTTTATGCCAAACATACCTTTTGGAAAAAAAAAAGTTCAACCTTGATCTCATCAGACCATAAAACATTTTCCCACATGCTTTTGGGAGACTTGTAATGTTTTGTAAATTTTAGCTGGGCCAGGGTGTTTTTCTGTGTAAGAAAAGGCTTCCATCTTGCAACCCTACCCCATAGCCTAGACATATGGAGAAGATGGGAGATCATTGTCACATGTAGCACACAACCAGTACTTGCCAGAAATTCCTGCAGCTCATTCAGTGTTGCTACAGGTCTCTTGGCAGCCTCCCTGACCAGTTTTCATCTTGTCTTTTCATCAATTTTGGAGGGACATTCAGTTCTTTGCAACATCACTGTTGTCCCAAATTTTTTCCACTTTTTGATGATCGTCTTCACTGTGTTCCATGGTATATCCACTGCTGTGGAAGTTTTTTTGTGCCCTTCTCCTGACTGATACCTTTCAACAATGAGATCTCTTTGATGCTTTGTAAGCTCCCTGTGAACCATGGTTTTTGCTGTAGCAGGCAACTGAGTAAAGGTCAGGAAAATCCTACTAGGACAGCTGAACTTTATTTGGGGTTAATCAGAGTCTCTTTAATTGGTGGCAGGTGTGTACCAAAGAAGACTGAATGCTGTAATTAAATCAAAAAGTGCTTCAACAAAGTATTAGTTTAAGGGTGCACACTTATGCAACCAGCTTATTGCATGTTTTTTATTGTTTGTATTTTCTCCATAAGAGATTTGTTTTGTTTTTCAGTTGAATTATACAGGTCACATTAAAGTTGGGAAAAGTTTTGAAATGATTTATTGTGGTGTCATTTTTTATATCACAAAATCCTGGCATTTTAACGGAAGTGTGTAAACTTTTTATATCCACTGTGTGTGTGTGTGTGTGTGTGTGTGTGTGTGTGTGTGTGTGTGTGTGTGTGTGTGTGTCACACACACACACACTATAGGTATAGTTAATTGAGGAAAGTATATGATTTTCATAGGCAATTACATTTTAAAAATTAAATCAGTTTCAGTACTACAGAATGAGAAACAAATGTGCCTTTTTAATTCTCTTTAGTAGCTGTCTTTAGCTGCCTTTCAGTGTAGCTTCAGAATTTATTTGTGGACAAACTAGATTTTCTCCTACCTGCACTTTAACTGGAAGAAGGAAGGTAGTTTAAATAGCTATTTCAAGGATATCAGATGATGAATCCTGTTCAGCACTGCTCCATCCAGCCTACTCAAGAGAACTGTTACATAATCTAAGGTTACAGATACTGCCAAAATGTAATGAATGCACTTTCAATAGCATCTTCATGAATACTCTAAACTCCTTAGCTCCCTCTAGGAAGATCAGAGTAAAATCAAATTATGCTCCCTGGCTCTCCAAAGAGACTAGGTCCCTTATGAAACAAAGAGATCATGCTTGGAAAACCTGGACTAAAACTAAACAACTACCTTTTCTTCAAAAATACAGGCAACTGAGGAACCTTGCAAAAAAACATACAACTAATGACAAAAAGTTATACTATAGCTCTGCTCAGCTTAACAACAAATCCACTCCTCGAAAATTCTGGTCAACTCTCAACAACTTCCTCTATCCTGGAAAGCCCTCTAATCCCTCCCCATACCCTAACTCTTCCTCTCAGGAAACAGCTACCCTCCTGAATAAACACTTTATCTCTTCCATCTAAAATCTGGTAACCTCTAAGCCAAACTCTACTTCGACACCCACCCCTTCAAGTCCCACTAACACAACTTTGTTTTCTTTTGAGCCAGTTCCCATTACTTACATCAAATCTCTACTACTCAAGCTAAAACCTTGCTCTCCTTCCACTGACAATCTTATCTCCTACATTCCTCAGACTTGCTGCTGACTCAATTGCCTATCCTATATCTATGCTAATTAATCGATCTATTCTGGAATCAACTGTCCCCACCCTTTGGAAATCTTTCTTCACTATCCCTCTTCATAAAGGTTGAAACTCCACTGACCCCTCAGACTACTGACCCATTGCCATTCTGTCCCCCCTCTCCAAGAAATTAGAAAAATGTATTCACTCACAGCTTCTCAGTCACCTCCTCACACACCACTTACTTACCCCTACCCAACATGGATTTCGTCCTCACCACAGCACCACCACTGCCCTCCTCTCCTTCACTCATATCATTGCAGAGGCCCTAGACAACAATAAACTCATTTCCTGTCTCTTCCTAGATCTCTCCAAAGCCTTCTATACTGTCTCTCATCCTCTACTACTATCCAAACTCACAAATCTCCACCTATCCCCCTCCGCACTTGCCTAGTTTAATAGTTACCTGTCTGGCAGGGAACAATCTGTCAAATGGCTCTCATCCTCCTCACCTTTCCTTCCCATCTCCACTGGTGTTCCTCAAGGCTCCATCTTGGGACCCCTTTTGTTTAACATCTTCACCAATGATCTTTACACCTCATGCAAAGAATCCTCCCTTATTCAGTATGCCGACGACTCCACACTTATCCATCTCAAATAACATTCCTGAGCTTCACTCCCTGACCCAACAGGCCCTACTATCCACTGAGTAATGGCTCTCTCACAATCTATTGATCCTAAATCCCAAAAAGACCAAACTCCTACTTTTCCTTCCCCGTTCTCTTTCTCATCACAAAACCTCCTTTTTTATTACATCTTCTAACAATACAACTATCCAACCTGACACCCACACAAAACTCGTAGGGGTCATTATCGATGACAAACTAAAGTTCAACCTACACATACTCCAATGTATAAAAAAAACAAACCAGAAACTAGGTCTGCTATATCGGAACAAAAAATTCCTAACCCCTGAATCTAGACTTACCCTGGGCCAGGCACTCCTCCTCCCCTCCCTCTTATACGCCTCCCCAGTTCTTACCAATATCCAGGCCTCCACTCTAAGCAAACTCCAACAGACTTACCATAAAATAGCCAGATTCATTACTAACTCCCCATACAACTCACACCACTGCATTTCTTTAAACTCTCTTCAATGGCTTGAACTTCCCCAATTTCTGCTATCTTATCAATTTCATATGCTACACTCTATTCTTTATAAACCCTCCTTCTGTCCATCTCTATCTTCCTTAGTCTCCATCTGCATCCCATCCCGGTCCCTCCATACTTCTAACCAACAATTACTTGATATCTACCACCCAAAAAGGTCAGCAGGCAATCTACTCTACAAACACTCCCTTGCCCATGCTTGGAACAAACTTCCCCTTGACTTACATTCCATCTCCCACACCTCACACTTTAAAAATGAACTAAAAGCTTATTTTCTCAATTCCAGAACCTGTCCTTGCCATGACCCTACCTAGTCTTCCTCCCCTCTATGTACCCTCAAAAGGACCATACTTAGTACCTCATTACACGTCTCTCTCTCCAATATGTCTACTATGCATTTGCATAATTTTATACAAACAAAAAATGTTTATTGTTGACTTGTTGAACTATATCAATGTAAAATTGTTACTTGGCTTCTTTTTAATGCAACTAACTTTATGCATGTAACTCAACATATGTGAATCATTTTGCTATAACTGCTATTATATAAATATTGTTTAGAATTGTACTTGTTTAAAATGTACTACTTGAGCTTTTCTCCTGGGGTCTCCACTGAAAATGGGCCACAAGCCCAGTTGGACAAACCCAGTTAACAAATGTCAATAAATAAATAAATAAATAAATAAATCACAGGTGAATTAGTAATGTGTTATTAACATTTACTAAGAAATAGCTGACTATAAGTGTGATCTGAGATAGCCATAATTAATGAGTACATCAATGAACTACCTGTAGGTAACATGAAAGGAGGGGTGATTTTAAGGAGGGGGGATACCACACCACTCCCCCCACACACACAAACACCCATGAACAGCAATATCATGCAAACTGTAGGAGTGCATGTAAACAATGAATAATACAAATTTCAAATAGTTTCTGGCTCACAATAGTGCATCTGTAAATAGTAAGTTGGATATTGTTTGTAATGGTGGATGCACCCTCCCTAACCCTCACCACACATAAGCGGTAGATAAACAGGACAAGTCCATGTAAATCCTGTTTGCATTTCCTTCCAACATACAGTATTAACAAAAAAAAAACATAAATATTCACTGGACCGCATGCTTGGTAGCTTTTATGAAGAGTTAAAGAGAGCATGAACCATAATAATCAGATGCAGTCTTTACAGTTGTCATGCGGACGTTCTTCACTGTGGTGCTACTTCTGGTTATTTCCTTTGTTTTTTTTTTTACAATCTGGCTGACTATGTAAATTGCAGTTATCTATGCCCTTGGGCTGTGTGTTATAGATGAAAAGTGTCAATGGGAAATAGCTCATATACCCAATTTAATAAATAGGTCAACAGATATGTTTCATTTACTTACATGATTGGAATATGAGTGATCATAGCAGGCATTGTCAAGCCTTGTTGATTAAGCTTGACCAATCAAATCTAAATACTGGACTTTTTTCCCTTACTGGAATCATGGTAGAAAATGCGTAGGAGAGGATTGCAAGCTCAGTATAGTACATGTCCCCTGCAAGACTTAGATTACAGCTAATAATAGAAATTTGGCAGACTGAAGTTCAATTGTTTACTGCAGCACAAGTAATTGCAACTCAGTTATGTAATATATAAATAGACCATGCCCTTGAACACGCACTTCATTCGTTATATCATTTGTCGTGTCACAGTTGACCAAGTGCAGCAAATGTGCTGTGAAGGACGAATCACGTGTGTGCGAGGTTTCTCAGTTCTGGGTTAGACTAAAAGCTAGGAAGGAGATATATATATATTTTGTGTGTGTGTGTGTGTGTGTGTGTGTGTGTGTGTGTGTGTGTGTGTGTGTGTGTGTGTGTGTGTGTGTGTGTGTGTGTGTATCTGTGTGTGAGAGAGAACACCTTTGCATTCGTGTATGTTATTGCTGTGTGTCTGTGTGTCTTGTTTAGTGTGTTAGGTAAAGGGTGTTATTGAAATAATGTGTATGGCTAGGGTTAGGGGCAGGGTTAGAGTTAAGTTTAGCAAAATCAGTAAGTTGATGCAGGAGGATCTATGGTTAGGAAATCTTTCTGCTTAACCTGTACTTTGCAGTTTTGAAGATGTCCCATGGTTCTGTTTTACCTGTTAATATTTGCTGTGATGTTTTTACCACCAGGGAATAAAAATATATGAACTGGTTTCTACTACAAGCAGATAATATAGAGCCTAGTATTGCCCTTAAGCTCAGACTTTCAGGTATCACCTCATTGTCTAACAGTTGCTTGGCCATATCTCTTAACGTTTTAGCACACAAATTTTAGACAAAGCCAAAAATAGCAGGGACAATAAAGGCCCAAACTCAGAAACATATTTAAATATTGCTCTTAAAAACATGGAATGTTGTTTAAATAATAGGATTGTAATTGCATGCATTTTCTGAAGGATATAGTCTGAATCTCAAATACCTGTTAGTATTTGTTGACTGCAGTCATCAGTTATTTGACAGAAAACCATACACTTTATCAGAAATAGATGAAAATTACAAGGCAAAAATCTGGATAATATATGACATTTTGGACAGTTGAGAGGCTCATATTCCGGAATTAATAAAAAAATGATGAAAATTATCTTAATATATTTAAACGTAATGCATAGCTTTTGTTGTTGACTTACTCGTTGGCAGTTATTTGTCAAAATATTCTCCTAACATGTGAGTTCTTTGTTCATCTTTTACTGTGATGTGCTTGTGAGACATCACGTCCATTATAATTGACAATCCTTTTTTCATGTCAGGAATATGACCAAGAACAAAACTTCCTAAACACCTCCCTGCTATCATCTCAGGTATTGATTATTACAATGTCCTGTACTTAGGGCTATTGGGTCAGAAATTCAGTACTTAGCTAGTATATAACAGGTACAGCCCCTTGCTCTTTGGACTTTTGGTGCTACTGGGGCAGAAGCTCAGTGCTGACAGCTAATACAAAGCAGGTACAATATTGTGTACTTCTGGGGCAGGCATTCAGTATTTACTGTTAGTACAAAACAGGTCCAAAGCTTTGTATGTTGGGCTATTAGGACAGAGATTCAGAACTTAACAGTTAGTACAAAACAGGTACAGCACCCTTTGTTTAGGTCTACTGGGGCAGAAATTCAGTACTTATACTTACTACAAAGCATGTACAATGACCTTATTCTAACAGCTACTGGGACTACTATGACAGAAATTCAGTATTCAACAGTTAGTACAAAATGCTGTGATCTTTTGAGATCTTGTCATGTCATCTCCCAGTAATGCATAGACTGCACTGCTCATTGTGATGTCCATTGTAAAGATTCCATACGGTTTAGCTCTGGTTGTGCAGATCTAAGCATATTTCTACACATTTTTGTATCCCTTCGCTCTAGTTAGTCTGTTTGTTTGAACACTGAGAAATCATTAGACATTTCATTCCTGAGAAGAATATGCCCTGATCAAGAACCTTAGCTTTGCCACATCAGCAGTCCGTAGCTATTTTCATCACTGAGAGAAGTTATGCTCTTCCCCAGAGTCTCCCAAGATGGTTTTGAAAACCAACAATTTTATCCTAGGTTTTGAGAACATTTAATGGCTTTTACTGTTAGAACTGATCACTTAAGTAGCAAAGGACAGTTACGAAATGTATTTTACTTGATAATGTTTTCCATTACTTTATTTTGTTAAATCTTTCCCAAGTGCTTTCAGATTTTGCATTTAGAAACTATTGACTGACCCTTTAAAACTAAACAATGAACATCAAAGTGCACATGGCACTCCTTCCACTGTACAGCTGAGTATCACAAAAGGTGCCGACCTTGTGCAGACTCCATACACAACTCCCAATATAGATGATCTAAATACATGAACCCCATTGCCTCTGCACCCACAGACCACTTCTTCTCCTCTGTAGTGCTAAGAGTATGAAAAGTACTCCAGGTATATGCAATGCCAGAGTAGAAAAAAGGGAAAACATGGCAAAAAGAAATAAAGGAAATCAAATGATGACAAGATGAATCGGGGAGAAAACAACAACAGTAATGACATAGATTCAGACTCAATGACGGTTCATTTTTAAATAACAGCATCATCTGTAAGAAACAAATATGCCTTAGTGAGGACAAGATTCATACAGAAGGTAAACGAAACAGCAAGAAAGATCAGCAAACAGTCATCACACACCAATATGGTACCTGATAAGATAAGAGACAGGTGGAAAAACACTCAAGTATGGCTGGTTTTACCAGTGGGTGGTCTATTGGAATGCAGGAGACTGACTTAGACAAAGCAGAAGTAGTTGGCATGAAATGGATTCCACAGAGGAATTATCGGGTGATATCAGAGAAGGAATATGGAAAAGTGTGATGGCGTGGTGAAAGTGACGGAAAGTACAGGAAGGTGTTAACAGTAAGGAGAAAAAGAAGACTGTATACAGCTAGCAGTGGGGAGAAGAAAAAGAGTATGAAGAAACTAGGAAAAGCATAGCTATAACAGGAAAGATAAATATGAGATGGAAATGCAAGGTAAAAGGAATGTTTCAGAAATATAGCAAAGCTTAAGAAGGCAGGTCAAGCTCTGACAGTACTGAAGTCAAAGAATAAGCAGGCTGTGTTGGTATATGACTTATTTACCTTATATTTACCAAACAGCTTAAAGGAGATTCAAGATTCAGTCACCCTGGAAGTTATGTCAAGGGTTATCCTGAGAGCTATGTCAAGGGACATCGGCAGAGACAAGAATGAGCAAGGAAGTGATGCAAAGCAAAGACCAAACAGAGAAAATCCCCACAGCACTAGATGAAGGGTCACCTACAGCTGGTGTGCTAGCACTCCACCGAGTGACCATTACAAATTATCTTTTGAACTTGCTGAGATTTGGCCAGCCTGGAATAAACCATTTGTAGTAACAGAAATTAAAGGGAAGTCAAAAAAGGGTTTGCGCTACTATTGGCAGGTAATCTTTATGATATTCCTAGAGATGGTAATGACAGGATTGTATGGCATAGATTGCTGGCAATCATTTCATTAAAAGGGCTGAAAATCTTCACCTATATGGATTTACAGCATTCAAATGATGATAGTCAAACCTGATGCAGTTAGTTGCAGAAGTAGATGAAAGAATCCACAGAATGTGATTTTCCTACACTTTAGTAATTAATACCTTCAACAAAATACCATATAGGTCATTGAAAATGAGTGGGGTGGTGGAAGACCCAGAAAAAGTCAGGGGGTTCAAAAATTTGCTTTCATGATATATGCAAATGGCATTGGAAAAGGCAGGAGCTTGTGTGGATGGAGAACACTTCTTTGTAAATAAGGTTGCTAAGATAAGTTGGACCTTTCCAGAAGATGCAACTATAAAAAAAAACTACAGTGAGTTTTGCATAGCCAATCCTAACTTCTGTTGGGCAGAGTTTCATTATGCTAGTTATGATGAGATCAAAAAACTTGTATCACTTGTATCATCTGCTAAGCAGCTCACTGTGACCTGATCCAACTAAGGACAGGGATTTACTTTACTCATGAGAGAGGCTTTGGTTGCTACCATTTTCAGGAAATCATTTTTCAGATTTAGTCAATATGAAGAATGATTTTACAGTCCCTAACCTTCTATTTGTCAGTAACATTACTGTGAGTGTGGTTTAGTTACAGTTTAATTCTTGGCTAACATTTTATGACCTACTTAATTCTCTCCAACCTGGTTTTAGATCAAGCTATAGTGCTTTGATTATCTTCATCAAGGTGGTTAATGACTTATGTATGTGAAAGATAGATGGCTAAATTCTATCTTGGTCCTCCTTGACATCACCAAGGTATTAGGCACTATAGATGGAGGGCCTTTGAACTCTATGTGATTTAAAATTCAGAGTACTCAAATGTCTTGCCTCTTACCTTTCAGGTCACAGTCATTTCTGATATTAATCACTCCAGTATTCACCTATTGACTTGTAGTGTTTCTCAGTGCTATAGTTTAGCACATACTTATAAACCTCTAAGTATACAGAACCTGGACATAGCCAAAAATAAATGGGAGACAAAAGCCCAAAATCAGGGACAAATTTTAAATATTGCTCTTACAAATTTAGAAAGTTGCTAGGATAATAGGTCTTGCAATAATATGCATTTTCCGAAGCATAAAAAGTCTAAAACTCAAATAACTGTCATTATTTAGTGATGTTGTTAGATGTCTTTGAGTCAACTAAAACTGAAACCTTCAAAGAGCAAAATAATCCCCCGGATTCTCAAAAGCTTGCATGGAGTGCAAGATCGGTGCAGGAGCTCAAGCAGGCAATATATCTGCCGTGCGATCCGGGAACAGCCTGCAGGGGCATGCATGAGCACTCCTGCACTAATCTTGCATGGACTAAGCCCTGATATGCAAATCACCCCATTTGCTGGTGAAATCCATGCAAATGAGGTGATTCTGCAATCCAGGAAGCTTGCAACAGTCCGTGCAAAACTAGTGCCATCTGCAGAAATGTACTTGGTTAGTAACCGAGTACATTTCTGTAAAATCCAAAACGGAGCTGTGACAGCCCCAAATAAAAGCTGCATATCATGTAGTAAGCATGTCAATGGCCAAGTATAAGGTAATTGACATTGCAAACAAAAAAATCAATACAAAAATCAACTTTTATTTTTTTTAGCCGATCTCAGCTGTTTAAGCATAGGGCAGTGGCGCACAAATGGGATTGGGGGGAAATAATAAAATAAACCTAAAATAAGCAGCCAAACTAAAATCAGTATTCTGCCCTGCAACTCAATGGCAGGCAGAAGACAACCTGGCCAGTGAGTAGTGGTTGCTAAGAGGAGAGGCTCAGTGTGAGACATAGGTTCATAGGTTCATAGGTTCATACTAGGCTATCTGCCCTAGGGCATTTATAAGCCTAGCCAGAATGTGTTTGGCTTTCGCCACCCATTTTAAATTTATTTTGCTATGCCCTTTTTCGAGGTTAGTATACTGTGCCTCTGTCTAACAGTGACACAGAAGGGATACCCGGGGTAAATGTACAATCTCCCATCCACTCATCAAGATTCCTCTTGAAGAGAGTCAATGAGGGACTCTGCCTAAACTGGACTGGGATTTTATTTCTGAGTGAAGGGAGCCTCTGGGTTATGAATCTGTCCCTCCAGCATGTCCTATTTATTTCAGTGCTGAGGTTCAAGTCTCTTGAGTGCATAGCTCGATGGGATTTGGATTTTCTGAGGTGCAGCATGTCCATTAATTCCGGGTTGGCATGGCTTTGTACGTCAGGCACAGATCACCTCTGAACAGGCGGTATGCCACTGAGCAGAGCTGGAGTTTCTTTAACCGGGCAGCATATGGCATCTGTTTGAGCCCTTTGATCCTCTTGGTGAGGTACTTTTGGGGTCTTTCCAGTTGCTGCAGGTGTCTGGTAAGGTACATCCCAAAAGGGGCATTGTACTCAATTATGGGCCTGATGAGGGATGAGTAAAGAGGCACGATGACGTCCCTGATCTAGATGTGAATCCCTTCATGATTAGGTGGGCTATATAAAATGTTTTTCTAACCACTTTGGCCACGTGGTTGTCAAATGAGAGATTGCTATCAACTTGGGTCCCCAGGTCCCTAATTACTTCTGCTGTACTTAATGGATTACCACCTATGTGGTAATTTGTGGGCACTTTGTTTTTGCCAAAGGGATGACTATACACTTTTGGCATTTAGCTTGAGACCATGGCTCTGGCACCAGTTGTCTGTTTCTATGAGGCCCTTTTGGAGGATGCTTGTGTTGGCTGGAGAGTCGATTATGGCGCCAGTTTGCAGTCATCTGCAAACTTGGTCAGCCACAGTCCTTCCATGTTGGCCTGTACCTCTGAGAAATATATACCGAACAAGAGAGGTCCCAGGACTGAGCCTTGTGGGACACCACTTGCAACTGGTTTGGAGTCTGACATGGCTCCAGCAATTCTAACCATGTGGGTTCTGTCCTTGAGCCAGTTTGCAATCCATCTAGTGACATAGGGGTTTATATTTAAGCTGGTGAGCTTATCTATAATGCCTGAGTGGGGTATTGTATCGAAGGCTTTTGCGAGGTCCAGGTAGGCTGTGTGGACCACCTTCCCTCATCAATGGCCTTGGTGACTGTTTCAAAGAAATCAACCAGATTTAAGAGGCAGGATCTGCCCTTAACAAAGCCAAAATGGGTAGGATCCAGTGTTTGTAGGTCCCCAATATCTTTATTTATGAGGTCCATGATGATCCTTTCCATAGCTTTGCAGACCAAGCTAGTCAGGCTTTTGGGGTGATAGTTTACAGGATCCGTTGAGGCACCACCTTTATGGAGAGGGAACACTGTTGCTGTATGCCACTCTTTGGGCACATATCCTGTAGTAAGGCTGAGATTGAACAGTAGTTTTATGTTTGGGTTTAGCTCTTCTTGGAGTTCATGTAGGACGCAGCCGGGACACCGTCTGTTCCCATTGATGCTGTGTTTTTGCTTTGGAGAGGGCTCTTACCTGAGCATCTGAGATGTCAGGGGCAGCACTCTGCTGGGATAGATATTTGCCCTTTGGTGGGGAGGAGGGAGTTTGCGCTGAACCTGTCAGCTAGGATGTTGGCAATGTCTGTGGGTTCAGTATATTTTTTGTCATTTTGGACTAATTCTGAGCATATCTGGGAATTACCACCCAGGTTCCTAACATAACTAAAGAAAGCCTTGTGATTATCCTTAGTGTCCTGTGCAATTTTTCTCTTGAAGCTGGCCTTAGACAATTTTATGTGTGCCCATAGTTTTTTGCTAATACTGATCAGTGATGCCTTCCCTTTTTGAGATTTTGCTCTATCATTTAGTAGCTTCCTCCTTCTATTGTATAGTTTGTTTATGGCTGGGGTCCACCAGACAGGACAGCTGCCTTTGGAGGATTGGGTCTTGGTTTTATTTGGGATCGCATGATCCATGCATTCCTGAAGGTGTTCATAGAATGCATTTATAAAGGATTCTGCGGTCTGGGCCGTATTTTCCACAGGCCCAGGGGCTTTGAAGGATTCCACCTCAGTTTTGAGGAGTGTGAAATTTGCTTTAGAAAAGTTTTTCACTGTGGTTTTCTGGGCAGGGGGTGGGGTCGGGATGTGAATATCCAGGTACGTCTCAGGTCATTCACACCAGCATGACAATGACAGAGTCATATTTGTACTTGCCTTGGAGTGACCTGAGTGCTTGTGTTATGTGGCGGATCCTAGCGCCCGACAGGCTGCTCACCATGACCCTCTCCTTGTTCACCCTGGTGAGTGGGACGTCAGTGTGCCTGACGATAGAGTCACCTATTACAAGTGTATCAGGTGTGTTGTTTAGTCTTAAGGGCTGTGACTGTTCGGCACACTGGCTTTGTGAGATATGTGTTGCACGTGTTTTGTTTTGGGGTAGCGGCTGCTTGGGTGTCTGCTTTGGAGGTCTCTGCTGCTTCAGCAGATCTTTATTTAGAGCCTCCGAGTATGTTTTTATGTGATTATGTGTTTGGTTTGCTGTCGTGGTAGGTCTATGTAAGACTGGAATTGTAGTGAGTGTGGTTTCCTTCTCCTCCTGACTGGTTATGCCAGTACTGAGTTGAGAGTAATTAAACTATGCAGTAACTATGCATTACCAGGCAATCCTATGCAAATGAGGGGAAGGATAGCGAATCTCAGTTTTCCCCAGCATGTGAGTCAGGTCCCAAGAGTGTAAGAGTAGGAAAAGCTTGGCGCAAGCCTAGGAGTTAGGTGACATCATAGGGGTGTGTGCCAGGCATACTGTAAGTGGATTGGAGCCCTGTGGCTCGGGTTTGCTCCTAGCTTAGCACAGCTAAGCTAAGGGGTGTGTCTAAACCTGACTAGCACTCTTTACAAAGTCTAAATGGGTGTGCGTGCCACGCACTGGGTTTTACAGGAAGTAAAAAGAAGTTAAACCGGGAAATAGCAGCAGTGTACACATTTGAGCACTCTGTCTGTGCAGCGCGCACACGGGCTTAAACAGGTAGGCAATGGGAAGGGAAAACAGCAGTAGGAAGGTAATCAAGGAGAACTAGCTTAGCTGGCATGTGAAATGTATCAGAATCAGCCAATTACACAGGCAGCAGACCAGCCCAGCCCAGAACACTACTATAAACTAAGCAAACACCTTCCCCTCTGTTTTTTTCCCACACTCTACACCATCGGTGTAAACAAGCTGGGAACTTTTAGCACTCACTACAGCAAAATGATAGGGGCTGCAATAGCTATCATACAACTTGTGGAAGAGGCTGAGGGTGGTGAGGATGTGAATGCTGTCAACCAACGCACAGTGAGGAGATGGAAAAGAGAGTACAGACCCAGGGTAACCTACCAGGAGCTACATGAGCTGGAGATATTGGAGTGCTATAGGGTGGACACGGGCCTCCTACAGCAAATTGTTGAGCTGTGCTGGCCACGCCTGACACACAGAACTAACGGAGGGGAACCCATCCCAGTGGATACCAAGGTATGTGTAGGCCTAAGAATACTAGCTACAGGTACCTTCCAAAGACCAGCTGGGGATATGATGGGGATGTCAGTGCAGCACATGGTGAGCATGTATATTTCCCCAACACCCGTGAGGCACTAGCCAGCAATATGCAATTGTTATACCAAATAGCAGAATACCCTGAGGTAGTGGGTGCAATAGACTGCATGCACATATGCATCAAAGCACCACCCGGTGAGTGGGGTAGGGTCTACATCAACAGCAAGGGCTTCCCCTCCATCAACTTCCAGGTCATGTGCGATGCCCAGGGCATAATAATGAATGTGTGTGCTGGCTGCCCTGGAAGCTATCATGATTCCTACATCTGGCATCTGATGCAGCTATACCAGAGATTTGCCAATGGGGACATCCCTCACAGTCACCTAGTGGGGGATGCTGGATGCACACAGGAGCAGGGGCTGATGACACCCATCAGAAATGCACACACACTCGAACAAGAATTCCATAATGAGGCACATGCACAGACCAGAATTATAGTAGAACATGTGTTTGGGATGCTCAAATCATGGTTCTGGTGCCTGGAGACATCCAGTGGAGCCTTGCAGTACTCACCAGCTACATGTACCCAAATTTTCCTTGTATGTACCATGCTACACAATATGATCCTGCAGAATCAGCTGCAGCAGGAACAGCACAGGGCAAGGCCACACAACCCCCCACTATTGCCAAGGCCTGCTCATGCACACTCGGAGGAGGAACAAACTGAGCCTGCCCCAGTAGGCAGAATGAGGTGTGCCCAGTATGCCCTGGCCTTGGCAAAGAGGCAACGCATAGCACATACACTGACACAGTAGGAACCCAGGGAATAACACCTCTCTCCAACTCTCACATACAGTAAAAGGGATGCCAAACATTACACTACCTGTGCCTAACCATGTGCAGGGAGTGTACTATGTGCATCCGACATAGGCAGCCCTGCAGCACCACCTTCAATACTGGGACACCCACAAGGTAAGTGACTCACACATGCCAGTTGGGGGGGGGTCACATACCCAACAACAGTCACATCCAGTAGGACAGGTGTAGACAAACACAAACAAAGGCTGTGCTATGGCCTCTGAATGAGGCCTATGGGTAATCTCTGCTAAGACCTACACAGACAGACTACAGCAGGTCAGGCAGTGGGATGTCAGTTCTGAAGGGTAGGAAGTCAGAAACTAATATGTAGGTAATTAAAAGCTAAGATCTGTAGTACACTGGTATGCCTCTAGCCAGCACGATAGGTAAGACTACAGACTGAAAATGAGTACCTGACATACCAGTACCCGACATATCAGTACAGTCCTAGCAAATGTGTACAAGTGTCAGGTGTGCCCACCCATCCAACGTAGAAATGTAGTCACAGTCAGGTGGCCCCCGCCCCCAATCTTGTGTAGAAACGTAGAAATAGTCAGGTGTGCTCTCCCCCATCCCATGTAGAAATATAGTAACAGTCAGGTGTGCCCCCCCCCCACAATCCTGTGTAGAAATGTAGAAATAGTCAGGTGTGCCCTCCCCATCCCATGTAGAAATATAGTAACAGTCAGGTGTGCCCCCCCACACAATCCTGTGTAGAAATGTAGAAACAGTCAGGTGTGCCCCCCATCCTATGTAGAAATATATTAACAGTCAGGTGTGCCCCCCCAATCCTGTGTAGAAATGTAGAAACAGTCAGGTGTGACACCCCATCCTACGTAGAAATATAGTAACAGTCAGGTGTGCCCCCCCGCAATCCTGTGTAGAAATGTAGAAATAGTCAGGTGTGCCCCCCATCCCACGTAGAAATATAGTAACAGTCAGGTGTGCCACCCCACAAACCTGTGTAGAAATGTAGAAATAGTCAGGTGTGCCCCCATCCTACGTAGAAATATAGTAACAGTCAGGTGTGCACCCCCAATCCTGTGTAGAAATGTAGAAATAGTCAGGTGTGCCCCCCATCCCATGTAGAAATATAGTAACAGTCAGGTGTGCCCCCCAATCCTGTGTAGAAATGTAGAAATAGTCAGGTGTGTCCCCCTATCCCACGTAGAAATATAGTAACAGAGAGGTGTGCCTCCCACAGTCCTGTGTAGAAATGTATAAATAGTCAGGTGTTTCCCCCCATCCTATGTAGAAATATAGTAACAGTCACGTATGCACCCCCCCACAACCCTGTGTTGAAATGTAGAAATAGTCAGGTGTTCCCCCCCATCCTACATAGAAATATAGTAACA